>NW_020884987.1:820407-872209 GCF_003945725.1 Corapipo altera
CTCGCGCACCTCGGGCGGCAGCGGCACGGCCTCCAGCGCGCAGCCTCCGCGCTCCGCCGCCATGGCGCGGGCAGGCGAGCAGCGAGCGGACCCCGCCGGAGCCGCCGCCCAGCGCTGCCGCAGGTGGGGCCGGGGGCGGGCGGCAGCGGTCCCGGGCCGGGCCGGAGGGGAGGGAAGAAGGGAGGGAGGGGCCGCCGCCCCCCCCCGCCCCGCGCAGCCGCCGCCGCAGCCGGAGACGCACCGCCCGCGCCCGGGGCGGGACGGGGCCGGGCCGTAGTAGGGCCCGCCCGCTGCCTCATCCAGCTGCTGCCTTTCTCCTTCGCCCTTCCCTTTTTCTTTCCTCTCCTTCCCCCTTCTTTCTCTTCCGTTTCCTTACCTTTTCCCACCCTTCCCCCTTTTCCCTTCCTTTCCTGTTTCCTTTTCCCTTTCCTTCGTCCCTGCTCTGCCGAGATCACTTCCTGAAAGTACCGAAACTGCCCTTTCCC
Organism: Corapipo altera; assembly: GCF_003945725.1. Lineage (NCBI taxonomy): Eukaryota > Metazoa > Chordata > Aves > Passeriformes > Pipridae > Corapipo > Corapipo altera. The sequence goes on from NW_020884987.1 coordinate 820,893, forward strand.
TCCCCACTTCTTTCCTCCAAACAGAAAAATAGGAACTGTGACCGAGCGTGAAGCCGGGGCTCCTCCTCTCCGCCCCCCCCCCAACCCACGGCGTGTCCCAGGATAGGATATGGAGATATTCATGCCACAGAATTCCAGTATGACAGCCTAGATGTAAAGTGGTGCCTGGGACTGTATCAAATAAATAAATATGTCTTTCCTAAAGCCAACCACCTCTCAAAGGGCGCTAGAGACCAGAGGAAACACTTGGTTTGGTTCCCCATGCAACCACAAGTTCCAGTGTGAGTGGGTGTGGCAAGACACCATGGGCATGATGAACTTCTGGCATTCGTGCAGCCTCCCAATGACTTGGGCAAAGGCAAATCCAGGACCTTGCCTGTGGTCCTACCAGGACTGCTCTGCCAGTAAGAATAACTTTCCTGGAACCAGAAAACAGGCAAGAAATCTGGGGAGAAGTTTTCTGCTAACTGCTTTCTGTGCAAAACAGCTACCCCACTTGGGGTGATTGGGTTTACATTGGTATCACATATGGGGTGTGATAAACAAAGTCTCGAGTTTCTATAAGTTTCAAATAATAGTTTATTATATGGTAAAAGCAACCAGCCAGCTGGGTGACAGAAATGGGACCAGTTTCCCAAATCTGCACACCCATACTACAGGGTACATTTAGTATTTATCTTAGCTACTTTATGCATATTAATTATATCATATACATATACATTCTACAGGTTTTTGCTAAGTATTTAATATATGAGTTTTCTTACAGCTAAAGCTAAAAGGGTTATCTCTACAATCAGTCATAATTCATGTATTCTTGGACGAACAGGAGCCTGAAGATTTAAAGTTCTACTATATTTCATTCTTAGGATAATGTAATAGATTAGTAGTAGTAACATAATTTACTCATCAAATTATTAGTAAAGTAATTTACTAATTCAATGGTATTGCATGTTATCTCTCTCTCTCTATATATATATAATTGTAATCAAGGTTCTGTTAAGGCGGGTGGACTGTAAATTGCAGAATGGGCAATTAATCTGTCAGTACTATAAGCTGATAGTCCTGCAGCTGCAGTTCCTAAGCTGACAAAACAAGTTGTTATGCCTTACTGAATAAGTCTTTTGTATATTGTCTAAAAGTGTACGCTTAAAGTAACGAAGGAAAGGACAAGGATCAAAGGGTCAAGAACGAAGACGATAAAAAGTATCCAAGATGGACATCTGGAGAGACTCACGCAGTAGGCCTCAAGGACGAAAAATTACCTAAAACTATGGAAAGGAAAGTACCTGGCAACTGAAAGTGAGCTTGCAAAAGAACCAACCAGAACCAGACTTGTGAACTCGGATCCAATAGAAGGATAACAAGTGACTATGGGAAGGGAATTGACAATAGTATAAAGAATACTGGTTTTGCCCACTGCTTTGCTGGCCGTGTGTGGAGCAGGGGTCTCCCCGGCAGCCGAGTGCGCTGATTTGCTTATTTGCAATTTATATAAATCTTTAATAAATTTTTGCTGCTGTATTTCAGCCTAAGTTTCATTTTACCTATAACAATAGTAAGGAGGTTTTAGGCCTCTTGACCTTGTGAGGGTCTGTTTTGTTTCTTTATGGGGGTGTAATTAAGTTTTACAATCCGTTTGTTTTATTTTGATGTAATCACCCATTTGTTTCATGAATCACGATTACTTATATATCACAATTCCCTCCCCTTTTTTATTATTAACTTATTGATTCGTGACTTTTTGATTTTTATGTTAACTTTGTATATTTTCTCTTAGCTATTGTATACAGTAATCGAGTCAAAAGTTTCAAAAATGTCTTTAAGTTTCCCTTCGTCGGTTTATGTCTTAATTTTATTTTAAATTTTCTGTTGGTGATGTTGTCTACACAGATCTTGGCATTTTCTTGACTTTGGTGTAATGTATTTAAGGAAGTTGCTTTTTTTTAATTTTGATTGCAGTTCGTGAAATTAGCATCACTTGATATAGATTTTTCACTGTGGCTCCAGGGGTTCACCTGTAAAAGACCTTACATATATAATCTCTAGGTACAACATTATGAATTGGCCTCTCGAGGTTACAAGCTTGTTTCGAGGATTAGCTCTTTAACATTTTTAAGTTGTTTTTATAAACGTACAATATAATTTTTAATAGTACTTTTATCATGTTTCTGGCTACATTAGTTTGACAAGGATACGCCTCAGGTCAACCTGAAAAAGTGTCAGTGAGAACAAGCAAATATCTATACCCCCCCTTTTTATGGGTAGTTTTAAAAATCAATTTGCTATTTCTGTCTTGGATAATTATTTTTCTAGTTGTCTTAGTTGAATTTTGCTATGCATCTCCTGTCTCACTATGGTATAGAGATTTTGTGTTACTATATTTTGGCTTAGATATTTGTACAGAACTTCTGCTCCTAATGTGTTTTCTTGTGTTCTGTTATGATAAGTGTTCATAAAATAGAAGAGGATATTACTAACTTACCCTGTGGTGTCTTGGTTCATGTGTTTTTCTTCTATTTTTCCTCTTAAATTCTGGATTAACTTTCAGTCTTCTTTAGAGTACCTAGGCTCTGTCTTTGACTACTGAATTTGAATTTTACCGTCAGGGATCAAATACTGGATTTTGCTTTCTTCTGCTTTTACTGCCCTTTTTGCCTCCGCTCATTCATGGCATTTCTTCTTTCAAGGCCAGTAACACCCTTTTTTGGTGAGCCTTTCAATGCATAATAGCAACTTTTCTGGCAATTGAAGTGTTATAATCTGTTTTTCAAGTTAAGGTATTGACAGGGAGGGCTCTTGCCTTTATTACTTCATTTATTGTGGTTATTGCATATCTAGCTTTACGTCTTCTTTTCTAGACGAAATTTTTCTGCGAACTAGAAGTCTTTAGCATCTTTCAGGGGGTTCTTCTTTCAAGTCTGGTCGGCTGGAGTACATTGCTCTTATTGTCTCTAAGCAGTCATGTGCAACTGTATTTTTGGTGGCTTCTTGAAGAAAAAGCTGGATTGATTATTTTGGTCAATCAGTGTGGCTTGGTATTTCAGAAAGCGCTGAGGTGAAAGCCAATGATTTAAATCAAGGGCTGGAGCCCTCATCAGTTTTGTTTTAGCTTATGAAAAGCTTTATCAGTTTCTTTACCCCAAGTGAGTATGCTGGACTCACTTTTATGAGTTCACACAGGGGCTCTACCAGAAGTCCATAACTGTAGATCTACAAACGACATTATTGGGTCCCTCCGAGCAGTGTTTGGAGCTCTTCCTTCTGTGGCTGAGGAGTCCAGCAGACAGCTTCTTTCTTGCTGTTTTTAGGGTTCGTTGTCCTGCAGCAACTTTGCAATTGAGGTAGGAGACTTGCTGCACAGCTGTTAGTACTCAACCAATCTGAGACAGTTTAGTATGTTAACAGTTCATTCAATACATATTATTTTGGATTTTCTTTGTCGTGTGAGGATTTTCTCATTCAAAAGCGAACAGTGATTAACTTTCAGGGCTCCAGGGCAGGCAGAAGAAAGCATCCTCCAGATCCAGGACAGCAAACTATTTTAGCTCTGGTGTCAATTTAGTCAGCAGTGTACATGGATCTGCCGCTATGGGGTGCAAGCCCCCAGCCATCTCATTTATTGTTATAAGATCTTGCACTATTTTATACTTCCCATCAGGTTCCTTTACTGGTAAGATGGGAGTATTATATTTTGATTTATATATTTTTTAATAACTCATGTTTAATAAACTTTTCTATATTGTGTTGAATCCTTTCCGGCTTCTCTATTTTAGGGGATATTGTTTAATCTTTATTGGCTGTGCCTCTAATTTAACTTTTACTTCAATTGACAATGTTATTTTTGGTCTTCTTGAAGTTTTCGAAGCTCATACTTTGATCCGTTATTTCTTCGTGTATGCTGCTTGAACTTTGAGTCTCTATTAGGGCAAGATTTAAAATCTCAATCAGTTGCTCCTTTTTACTTTGAATTTTATTTTGTTCTGTTCAAATTTAATTTCAGCTCTCAATGGCTCTAGTAAGTCTCTTCCCAGTAAACAAACTGGTGAGTTTGGCATGTATAAGAATCTATGGATTTCAAATTGCTTTCCTAATTTGTATTTTAAAGGTTTCAAGAAATGAGCTTTTTCTGTTTGACCCATGGCTCGCCTTATCGACACAAAACTTACAGCAGTGGGTACTAAAGTTTGATTAATACTTAAAATACAGCTCTTGTATTGATTAGAATTATGCTTCCTGATTTTTGTTCTTTTAGCCTTTTTTGTATTGGGGATCTTGGGGCTATTTACAGCCTTTTAGGATTCAGCACAGTCCCTTAGGATTCGTCTAGCCCCCCTTTCCCCCACCCCCCGGGTACAAAGGGGTTAATAAATTCTCTCCCTTCTGCCTTTCCCCAGGATAGCTGTAGTAATCAGGAAGTATAAAAGGTTGTTAAACTGCCAGGACAGAATATTTACAAATCAGAAGATAACAAAAGACAAATATAATAGTCATGGTATTATCTAGTGTTCTGACAGTATTATTCAAAATTGCACTTCAATTTTGTATATGTATCACTTTTTGGAGATTGGTATTTGTTCATTTTTGCACAAAAATCTTTTTCATCCATACCACCTCCAGTCCGAGTTTTGGTGTCTTCACTTGGTTCCCAGGTATGTCTGCTGAAATGAACTTCTTTATAAACAGTTAATGTCCAACCCATATCAAGAGTAAACCAGTGGTTCTCCTTCTTATTTCCCCTTCTTATTTCACTACAGCCCCCTCTTTCTCCTGTTATTTTGTGTAATGGGTGAGGATCTCTAAAAGTGCTAAACTTGAGACACAGGTAAGCAAAAGAATCCATTTTATCACTTGCGAACACATACCAGCTCCTCTAAAATCGAATTTTTAACAGTAAAAAACTCACATGCTTTCTCTTACTACATTGACAAACACAACCACAGACCTACTACAGCAGGGCTTCCAACACAGCATAAATCAATCACTTCCTCTCCTCCTCCTCCTCCTTTCTCTTTATCACTGTTCAAAACTTTCTCTAAATTTAGCTGCAAATATGGGTGAAGACATTCAACTGCATACATATACATACTTTTAGGACCTGGTGTTTGTTGTTCTAAAGGACAAAATATATTACAGAAATAACTTTCCTCTTCTCAAGTCACCAAAATTAAAGTTATAGACTCTCTCGTCCTGCTCCTGTAGGACACCTCTTCAGTTTCCCCCCTTCCCCCCTCCTCCCGCTCGGGGAAGACAGAGAAGCAGCAGCCAAGAGCCGACAGTTCACTCCGCGGTGTCTCCGGGGTGTGTGTCGGGAGGGGACACCGACTCTGCGATGGCACACAGTGCCCCCAGTTCGTGTGCCAGGGCAAGGTAGATGACTCAGCACGGGCAGGCCGCCGGCAGCCGGGTTGAGGAGGGGTCTGGCGTTGGTGAGCGTGGGGGGCACTGGCAGCGTGAGCCCGCTCCCTACAGAGATGTCTGTTTATCACAGGGTTTGGGGCACCGCTCGAACGGGTTGCTGGGCTGATCCCAGCATGTTTCATGGGCTGGGAGTGCAAAAGGGAAGGTCTAGTCGTTCTCTCCAGTACTTGAAATAAACTGCTAAATTTAAACTTGTTTTTCGAGAGGTATTGTGAATTTTTTCTTTGTTCTAATCACTTTGATTGTAGTTTTACTGGCTTTATAATTTTGGGGAACTTTGGTTATATCTTTTTGATTAGATTCAGTCTTTACTATGAATTTATATTTTTCACCTTGAGGTTTCAATTCAGTTTTGTCAAGAGCTGGATACAGTGTGTAATTCTTGGAAAATAGAGCTCTTGACACTTTTAATCTGTAATTTATTTTATTCAAATAGTTTCAAGTCTCTCTGTCTTCTCAGACAATTTCTTTTTAGATGACCTTTTCTTTTACAATAAAAACATTTTACTGCCTGGACTCTTGAAACAATTTGTTGGAGTCTGCTTATATATACTTTTCGGGCTTTTCTCAGTAAGTCTTTGAGCTCCCCTTTCTCCCATCCATCTAATTTCTTTAGTTCTCTTTTAATATCACTCCAGGCATAATTTATAAAGTGGACTTTCAACAATATTAGGCCAGCTGGTGTATCAGGACTAATGCCTAAATATTGCTGTAAATTTTTCTTTAGTCTTTCTTGGGTTAACTTACTAATATTCTCAATATCTTCCCAATTTGATATCATTACCCCCAGAGGACTGGTAGGGGTAATATCCAGCAATGCCTGCTTGGGCAATGCCTGCTTGCTCCCTTTTCCCTTGAGGCTACCATTCTTACTGAATCCTTGCCCCATAGTTTTCCGAGGTCCCTTCTAGAATCTCTCCACCGACTCTCTGGGATACCTTCTAAACTCTCCCCACTGACACAAAGGTCTCTCCTTAAGACTTTTCCACCGATCCCAGAGGTCCAATCACCAATTCTCTCGCTTCGCCCGGTCACTGGCTGTTCGCACGGAGACAGAAACGCAGTTAGAAGGGCTACCGCAATCGCTTCGCAGCAAAGCTGCGTCTCATCCACTCCGCCCAACCCATCCTCTTACCCGCCCAACCAGGGAATACTCACAGTCCGTTGTTCTTCCCTGGGTCTTCGTGCACGAGAATTATGGGCCCTTTTGCTGCAGCAATCCAGGAGCAATCCTTGCTTTTACCATATAACCATATAATGTGTTACTCCAGTCCTGTGGAAAATTAGACCCAAAACAGGCCGCTGAATTCAGTGGGGGCCCCCCTGTTTCGAGTACTAATTAACCCAGCAGGGCTCGGAGAACATCACGTTGGGGTCACCAATTGTGATAAAGTCTTGAGTTTCTATAAGTTTCGAATAATAGTTTATTATATGGTAAAAGCAACCAGCCAGCTGGGTGACAGAAATGGGACCAGTTTCCCAAATCTGCACACCCTTACTACAGGGTACATTTAGTATTTATCGTAGCTACTTCATGCATATTAATTATATCATATACATTCTACAGGTTTTTGCTAAGTATTTAATATATGAGTTTTCTTACAGCTAAAGCTAAAAGGGTTCTCTCTACAACCAGTCATAATTCATGTATTCTTGGACGAACAGGCACCTAAAGATTTAAAGTTCTACTATATTTCATTCTTAGGATAGTAAGGAGGTTTTAGGCCTCTTGACCTTGTGAGGATCTGTTTTATTTCTTTATGGGGGTGTAATTAAGTTTTACAATCCGTTTGTTTTATTTTGATGTAATCACCCATTTGTTTCACAAATCATGATTACTTATATATCACAGGGGTTTCCAATTTCTCTGCTCATGTTACTGAGGTCAACATGGGAGAGTGTGCCCTGTGCGACTGCCCTTCCGAGGGCACAGGCACATCACACCAGCACTGGGAAAACCACACTGCTTAAAATTTCACCCCCGATACCAGGCAGAAATGTTTCTGCTTCCACTGTCCTTCAGAAAGCCATCTGTGGTATCAGGGAGCTGATGGGAACGTAGCCACAGGTAATACCTATAGCTCAGATCCTGAAAGACTGCCCTGCCAGGGCTTGGGAAGAGCCCTGTGTGTCTTGGGACATAAAAAACCCCCTAAAATGTGCCAATGCAAAGCCAAATTCCCTTGAAGCAGAACTATCCCTATGATGTGCCAACCACCCTTTAAAAGGTAATTTTACATGTCCAACTAAAAGTGTCTGATTTTAAAACTAGTCATTAATTTGGATTTACAGTGTCAGTACTGAGTGGCTCACTCTGAGCAAAGGCCCTCTGGTATCACAGCCTTGCTTACAGTCAACATTGAACATTCAGGTGTGAGTATGCAATTATAGATTTGATTTAGTGCCAGTTCTGAACTCTGCTCTAGAAATGCACATTGTTCCCAACAGAGCATAAACTCATGCTGTGCTAAGCAAAAAGGGCACCAGCACCATTCAGCATGCAGTTTGACAATGCTGCATCGAGTCTTAAGACTCCTAGAATCTGATTTGTAAAAGAATTATGATGCACTGAGCCAGCATAAACTGTCAGTTCAAACTGGTTTAGAACTCTAGACCAAAAGGATGAGGAGGCACTGGGAAAGGTCTTACCAACATCCACAGGCAGTAAATCACCAGTTTGCTGAAGAGCCAGGACGGCATCTCTGCTGTATCCAGCACAGTTCAGGTACAGCAGTCCATCAAGCCGGGCCCCATGTAATCCAGACTCTTCCTTCACTTAGGGCTGATCCTGGAGCTCCACAGCATTTCCTCCACATGGCACAGACACTCTTGGCACTGCTCACAGGCCACAAACTGCTCCTCAGCCCTACCCTGCCCCTCAACCAGGCTCATGTCCCACCCCACTTCTCAGAGGCCAGGCTCCTCTATCTTCAATCTTCTATCTCTACCACCTTTTTTTTCCAGAGAACTAAATGGAAAGACAGATACATAAGGGCTTACCAGGACCAATATGGGATAAAAGCAGTTAAATAAGCAATAAAACAATCTGAGACAAACACCAATATATAACTGTCAATACCCGGCAGAGAAAAATCTTGTAAAAGGCTGCAGCAGAATAATCGGCCTCCAGAAGAGATTTTTCTGATGCTCCAAAGTTAAATACCACATCTGCTTCAAAGGTAGATCATGTTTCCAGGGGTTTAAGATATTTCTGGTATTATAATTCTGCCTATACTTTTTCTAAAGAAATACAGAAGTATCACAGAAAGAAGTCTTATTCAGCATGATATTTGGAATCTCTCTCATTTTTGCACTGAGACATTGTGATTGGAAATGGATTTACCACCAGAATGCCTCTTTCCTCTCCTCTGACCAGCAACTTCACATACATTTGGAACAGCCCCCATGAAGGTACCTGCACACAAGATACTGGACAGAGGATAAGATTTGCAACCAGGAGTTTCACTTACACTAGAGGTAGATACAGTTCAGAGGTTTTGTTTGGTAGGTTTGGTCAAAAATGCAGAGAGTTAAATAAAAGTTATGAGCCTTTTGAACTAAAGAAAGGAAGCTAAAAGTGTCCAGAGTAAATAGGACAGACTGAGGGAGGGAGAACTTACTTACTGTCAAACCAGAAGAGCAAACCCTAAATTCACAGATGGCTACAGGTATCTTTGATATTCGTGACAGTATTTGAGTTGTTCCATTAGTCAGAATGATCCTACAGAAATATTAAAGCCCGAACAATTTTAGGAACAGCAAGATGAGTAAACAGGTAAGGTGAAAACAAATAACCATACGATGTAAGAATTCACTAATGAAATGCCATTTTAATAACTTTTTTTACAAGGAATCCATCTATACACTCTAGAAAAATAAACACCACAGAGACTTTTTGCAGCTTACAATACAGTGATGCAGTCACACTTCAGCTGTTAACTTAGAGTAATTTTACATGAGAGTGTAAAACATCATTCTCAGAGAAAAGTAAGTCCCTCTTAAGTACTAAAATATAATAAAAAGAGTCATATAAAAATTTGCTGTAAAAGCACTGCCCTTTATTCAGTTGCACAGGAGATTGATTGCAAGTGCCTCTGTTCAGTAAGGACCAGCTCAGAAGGAAGCAGTAACTCACAGGACAGATTTCGTAAGCGTTCCCATCACTTTTTCATGCTTCTCTGACAAGGAGAGCCTGGCACTTGTCCTAAATTTTAAAAAAAAATCCAAATGAATATTAGAAAACTGCTTGTGTTATGAAGCGACAGGGTGCAGTTAGCAGCACGTAATTTTCTCAACGTGCTTCACACGAGCTACACTGAAAGCAATTCCCATTTTCACAAGCCACTTAGGAGCAATCCAAAACAGGATTTGAAAGCTTACAAGCCTGCCAAAGCAAACCTTTACACACTGGGCCCAGTGCTCCATCACAGGCCTGCTTTATCCACAGTGACAGCTCGACTTTGGCACTCCTGTGGTGACTCTGTTGCTGGGCAAGATCTTGTCACTGAGTAGATGTCCTAAACTTCATTAGAAACTAGGAAGTCATTTGGCTCACAGAACTGTTCTAAAGGTTACAATGTCACTCTGTAATGCCTGACATCATTGTCCTAGTAACATGGAGATGACAGAAATTATATGCACTTTCCACAGAATTTCTATTCATGGTGTCTCAGTTATGGAATACTTATTCCGCACTTGGAAGCAAAATACCTTCCTTCAATAAAGGCTATCAGGTTTCAAGTTTAAAATTTATTTATCTATCTGTATCTGCCATACAGCTGCAGTATTTGTGGAAAAGAACCCAACTCCCACAAAGTCATAGTAATAGAGTTTCTAGGTAAAGCCCTGCTGAGAATAATGTCGAAGTTCCCAAATAACGTCGAAAGTTCCCAAACTATTCCCACGGAACAGGTTGCCCAGAGAGGCTGTGGACTCGCCACGCCTGGAAATGTTCAAGGTCAGGATGGACAGGGCTTACAGCAACCTGGTCTACTGGAAGGTGTCCCTGCCCATGGCAGGGGGGTGGAATGGGATGATTTTTAAGATCTCGTCCAACCCAAACCCTTCTATGTGGATTGTCACTGCAGCTACTGACTTTAGTGATATATTTGGGCAAAGGCTGAAGGACAATTACAGGAGGCAAGCCCACCTGGGAAACAGCAGGTGATGATAGTTATGCTTAGGCAAAGAAAAATGTAAGGTGTGTATGTGCAGTGTAGGAAGGAATCCAAACACACTCTACATCCCCTCAGTGCCACAGCTAAATATCGACCTGGTCAGCTTTTCAGCTTTTGGCTGCAGTCCAGAAAATAGGTGGAAGTGTTTTAAATAGCAAAGCTAAGGTCCACTACAATCCTTTGTGTGCTCTTTGATCAAGCTTAGAACTAGATGGCTGGATTTACCAGCCTCCAGATCTTTTTTTTTTAACCTATTATGGAACATAAGGAAGTGATAAATGAGGGAAGAACAGGAAGGGAAGTTTGTGCTGCACTGAAAGCCCTGCTCAGCTATTACAACAGCTGTCTTTGACTCTAAAGCAAATTAACCCTATACAAAGCTTCATTTAAACTGCAACACTCGCTTATTTAGACTTGGAAACAGGAGTGGGGACAGAAACCACATTAAATTATTCAGCCTTATCTCTGAAGAATTTCACTATGAACTTATTTTGAGAAATGGACTAGTTTTAGATACGATTCACGAAAAGGTTTCCTTTCAGAAACTTAGTCGTCCCCTACCAATCATTATAATTATTCACTGAAATGATGTTCTTTATGGGCAATATGTACAAAGAACCTTGTGGCCACGGTAAAGAGATTTCTCTGAACAATTTCTCTGCATTCTGTAGGCCTTGCTTGACATTGCTTCAGAAGCTGTAAGCTGTAATGTTTATACTTACAGACTGTGTGAAAATATGTGATGTTTATACTTGTTAGCTGTGTGTCTAGTTATATGGTTTGAGAACATAGTATGTTCATAGTAAGAAACTAGAGATTAAGGTATACCTGCAGATTTCGGAAAGCCCCTAAAGGCAGAATAATTAGGAAGGGCTTTGCATGCCAAGAATGATTTCAGGTCATGTGGACAGAACATCAGGTCCAATGAACTGGAGACATGACATGCGTGCACAGACTGAGCTATCCAATCACCTTATTGTGAGCATGTACCCTGAACAAACTAAACCGTATAAAAGTTAACTGATTTAAATAATAAATTGGACATGGCTTTGATTGCATTGATCGTCTGCCTTGTCTCTGTACCTCTCCATCAAGAGAACCTTGCAAAAATCAACCCAGACTTCTGGGAGCTGTGGGGGCAAGAAGGTGGTTCTTACCTGGCTGCATCCCTCCCAGTCTTTGCTGGATAACCTCCAAGCGATGGATGTATTCTGTAAGCGATCGTTCGGGATCGCGAGGTGGCACAAGTGACTTTTCTGAAGCTGAACTTGGGGACGGATGCAATCTTAAAAAGGAAAAAAATTACTTTCTTCTTCTCATGCTATAGTCTCAAATATACACAGTAAAGTTAAATTCTTACAGGCAGGAATTCCGGGCAAAGAAAAGTGGAACAATAGTAAACCCCCCCACCACCAAAAAGTTATGTATACAACAATATAGACTGGGCAGCTTTGTATACAGGGGAGTCAAAAGAAAGGATGTTTTGGTAAAAGCTGGAGTATCTCTGAATCTTTCTCTACTGAACCACAACAAAAAGTCCCTTGAGTAAGAAAGATGCAGTTAGAAGTGAGTCCAAATGGCCAAGTCAGACAAGACCCTCTGCACAGAAGGACCAAGGAGGAGCTGCATCCAAAAGTGCATGCTCCTCTTCAGCAGGGAAAATACTATCTTGAAGGCCAAGGTTGAAAAAGGGGCCCCTTTAGATGGGTCTCCCTTCTGAGCATTAACAACAAATTTCAAATATTAGCAGACATAAAGGACACTGCTATTTGTAGTTTGGATTTACTCCTTTTCCTTCCACCTTTCCATTAGCAGGAGGTAGCTCCTATCCATCCCTTCCTTCTGTATAGTTTTGCCAAGACAAGAGCAGCAACAGGCATTGTTTAGCCTACCTTGGATCCACATCAGACCTGAGCTGCCACTCACGCAGCCACACTGAGCATCAGCCAGTGTTGCTGTTATTAACCTCCTGTTACATACCACACGGGTGACTTTCCTTGGCAGGGCCGTCAGACCCAGACACGTGTCATGACAGAGGAACAGGGTGGGGCAGAATTAAGTCTTTTGGGAAATGCTTGCAGGTCTCCAACTCTCCAAGATGTTTTGTTAAATTCCATGCAAACCACAACACCGCCTGGTTGTCACGGCAAGCATTGTCTGTGCCCCACATCAGTCAGCAATGCTAAAAAAACCTACAATAATTTGGAGAACCTCCTGTCTTTGTGTATCCCTAGATCGCCACAGTTACTTCTCTGCTGCTATTTTTTTTTCTTCATTTTGAAGAAAATTCTTGCCTGATCGTTGGGAGTTTCTAATTTAGCCATGAGGTTAAGAAACAAAGAACACATTCCAAGATGATGGGACTGAGACCAGCTACCTCCCATGTCAACTCCTGCAAAGGCAACAAGAATTGCCCTTCAGAGCAGGCTAGCAGACACAGCCTCTGTAAATTCTGTGCTCTGCCCAAATTAAATTGGGGAACACCACTAGGAATGCTCTCAGTCCAAGAACATCAGACACAATGCTTAAAGCAGACAAGAAGCTTTACTCTCCTGTACCATCCTGAAAGAAATAAAAACATTTACTAGATCTAGGAAAACAAACTCCTCTTCTGGTTCAAGTACCTCCTTTAACGAGTGGTTCCATTTTTATGGAAGGTTGTCTATGGGGGATTAAATCCAGGCAGGGATGTCCAACTGACCTGTTGTGTGAGCAGGAAGAGGATCGGGGGGAGAGGTTCCCAAATCTTGCAATGTTGGTTCTGTGGCACAGCCCCGTGTCCCTGTCCCGGGTAGGGGGAGAGCTGATGGGAACAGCCGGGGGCTGCTGCTCTTTCAGAACTTCTGTTCTAGCACCAGAGGCTGTGGCAAATAGGAAAGGGTTAAAAAACATGCGCTGGGAATCATTCAGAACAGGCTGTCAGAAACACATCCAATACACCCACGAGAACCACAGCAGAATACAGTAAAGTTCAGGTTTGAATGCAGATAAATACACTTTCTACAGCTAATTGGTTTTATGGTTTGGGGTTTTTTTTTTGTTTTGTTTTGTTGTTGTTTTTTTAAACCAGATTTAACAGAAGTTCGACGCTATTTTGTAGTGAGGTTTTAGAAAGTTCAGCATTTGAGCATTCAAGTTTCCTAGGAATCACACCACAGTGGGCTTATGCAAGAAGTTGGTGCTTTTTTAAAAAATAAATATTCCCAGCAACTTAGAAACAATGAAAATTATGTAGTATCAGGTAATGCAAAATGCACTAATTCATCTGAATTTTGTTTAGTGTTGAAAAGGCACAAGTAATGGAATATTACATTAAGGGAGACAGTTCAAAGTACTGGGTGATGCATTAAGATGTTAGTTGAAATTCTTACAAAGACACCCATAAGTAACTCATAAGAACAGTCAACTGTTCCTCAAGTAACTCAAGTCCTTACTGACCTGCATCAGACCATCCATCCATCTGCTCCACAAAATAAACAGATTTTGACACTTTCAAATGAAACACATCGCTAAAGAGAAATCACAATAAAAACAACACACTTGTCCAAACACTTACCTGTGTTACCTCCTACACTGCGAGAAATGCTTTCACCCTGTGCGCTCTTCCTGCCGACTTTGTTCCACTTTTTCACCAAAAACTTTAACCTTAGTAAGAGAACAAATTTGTACAAAAATTAAAAATACATAAAAATACAGTAAATTTTAATATTATTTGTTGGTATAGAATACACTAAACAACGTAAGTAACAATCCCTGGGGGAATGAAGGGAGAATTCTTTAACTTCAGTCTTTGGAATGTAGGTTTTATCCCATTTTGCCCTGCAATGATCCTTGACCTGCTGAAAAGGCTTGCCTGTTTTGGCTGTGCTCCTCCTCTCTGTTCCTAGAGAGAGCTCTGTGGCAGTTCTTCCTACCTGAGAGAAGTTTGGAGGCTGCTGCTGATATTGCCATCATTATGGTATTCATGTCAAAGACATTGTGTCATCTCCTGAAAAAAACTTGCTACTAATCATTTTTACTAGACAAGGAAATCGCTCAGAAATAACCACCTATTACATTTAAAACTACTTTCTTTTTTATTAAATGGACTTAAAAGCCATTAGGAGATGGCATATTGTCTCACATACAGCTAACAAAACCCATTTGGTAGTGACAGAGCATGACAGAATCACGCCCAAGGAAATACAGGTTGCTGGATTCCAGAGAGAACCGCCCCTGACAGATCACATTCTGATACAAGATAAACTATCCAGGGAGACCTCCAAGGAGGTCAGCCCTGAAAGGACTTCAATTTGTAATGGCTGTGCACTGGTTCTAAAACATACTGCAGCTTTTTCACAGAATTATGGAATGGTTTGGGCTGGAAGGGACCTTAAAGCTCAGCTCATTCCACCCCCTGCCATGGGCAGGGACACCTTCCACTAGGCCAAGTTGCTTCAACCTGGCCTTGGACACTTCCAAAGATGGGGCAACCACAGCTTCTCTGGGCAACCTGTGCCAGGGCCTCACCACCCTCACAGACCAATACTTCCCAATATCCAATCTAAATCTACCCTCTTTCACCTTAAACACCTTTTTTATACATCTTTAGTTTAGTATGGATCAAACTCGGACAATGAGTCATGTTTGAACCAGCTTTGGAGACTGCTTTTGCTTAACATTAATGCAGGACAAGCCGCAGGAGCTATCAACTTTTGAAATTCCCAAGGAAACATCATGTATGAGAGACAGGGAGTGTTTTTGCTTTACCTTGATATGGCAATGATGGCCCTGACCGCACACCTGAACTTGGTGAAAGGCCGGGACCGGGACCCAGAGAGCTGCAGGTCTGCAGGTGAGGGGTAGATCCCCATACGGGCGATGAGCGAGAGGGTTGCCTGCTCACAGTCCTGAAATCCACCCAGAAGCAGCAAGAGGTATTTCTTCTGATAAACTAGAGCCTTTCTAAAGCTCTCTGCTCGAATGTACTTCCTGTATAATCTCTGTAACTGCAGAAAGAAAAGGAAAATTTCTGATTTTGTCACAGCTGCTGTTGCAAAAACCCAGCCACAAACAAGCTGTCTTCAGGTCAAACATCCAGGTTGATACAATTCTGTACACAGGTAAAGAACACCCAAGTTTGGAGTGCCAGACTGCCTTAAATGTCCTGACTGCTTTCAAGCAAAACTGTGATACTCAAAACTCTAAAACAGCTTAACTCTTTAACAAAGAAAATAAAATGGGCTTTAAAAAAAATTAGCCAGAAATCATGTGGGGAGAGATGCCTATCAGATTTGATTACAATCAAGATTAAAAAGTATTTAAGATTAGTGGAGTGGGGTTTAAAAATAATGGGTGTTTTCTATTTTCATGCTTAGACAAGAAATCTGAGTCTCCCTCTCATTTACAAGTAGGAAGTCCAAAGATCTAGGTTACTTTTGGTGCAAGAGTCTGTCTGCCACCAAGGAAGTTCCAAAGGAACTTCTCTGATGAAGTACATATGGGGAAAATTTCTAATTTAAAATAATACATAAAACTGTTAATCTATAAAATCATTTTTTAAAACAGCAATTGAAGACTGTAGCAATAAGTGAAAGATAAATACCATCATCTGATAGATCCTTTTATCCCCAGCAAATCAGGTTGAAATGACATCTCCTGAAATGACACTGATGGCTTTCCAAGCTCCAGACAGCCCCTTTTCTGGCCATCCCCATCATTTTACCTTAGGATTGGAAGTTTCTACCACTGGTTTGTTTTCAATTTCAGCATTTGCTTTTGCCAGTTGGGATTCAGCCTGTTTCAGTGTGTTCTGTAGCACGTTCCTCTCTCGCTGCCAAGCCTCTCTTTCCAGCTCTTGAACAGAGTCACCATCACCTGTAGATCTGATCTAAAACAGAAATCAAAAGGAAGTGAGCCATGATGGGTTTACTTCCACAATCAAACATCTCAAAACGAGTAAACCCCAACTTTATGACAAATTAAAACATAATAATAATGAGCCTGAAAATCAGCAATGGCATTCAGGTGTTAAACAGCACAATGGGAAACTGAACTGCATGAGAAGCCCTTCTTAAGAAGTAAGGAATTTTTGTTTATCAAGCTATCTCTTCTCTGACAAGCCTTGTGGGGATCCCATTCCCTGTAATAACGGTCTCCTGAACCTTTTGAAAGGGAACACATCATCTGACTTTATTCTCTATCCACAGGCAGCACAGAAATTGTGAAGAAATATGTCTGTGTACATGCAAAAACAAGTTGTACATACAGCAAAACCAAGCTGTGAAGCATCTACAGAAATAAATTCTTAAAAAAAAAATAAATCACGTTCAATCCTTAGAAACTGTTGCCCAGAGAAGCTGTGGCTGCCCCATCCTTAGAAGTGTTCAAGGCCAGGTTGGATGGGGCTTGGAGCAACTTGGTCTAGTAGAAGGTGTCCCCGCCCAAGGCAAGGGGTGGAACGAGATGAGCTTTAAGGTCCCTTCCAGCTCAAACCACGCTGTGATTCTGTGAAATTAAGTTTTTTGGTAAGTCATCTCTTGTAAGAATGAGACTCAGGACTCCAGGTCCAACTCTTCATGGAAGTTCTGCCTTCATAACCCTCTTTTATCAACTACAAATGCAATGGTCAACAGTTACATCAGTGCATGGTGTACATCATAAAAGAAATAAAAGTAATTTAAGGCAGTTAATGTTTTATCCCTTGAAATAAAATCTATACATTAGAGAAGTATACACAACTGAGCCCAGTTTCTCCTAGCAACTTATTACAGCCTAATAAGGTTGTGCTGAAATATCTGAAGGAGTTCTACATGATTCATTTATGCACTTGATATCCACTGCACCACGTGGCATCTGACCAGATGACTCCATATTCACTTGGGTAGAGATTTTTCACTCTGGCATTCTGCCAGGTTCCCTGTCCATTATTCCCCCATTTATCACAACTCAAAGAGATAACAGCAGTGAATTCCATTTGGTCTCCAGACCATGTGGTTCAGTACCTTAAAGGAAGGAGATATTCAGGAAGGAGACTGAAGGAAAAGGTGATTGTGGAGGAAAAAAAAAAATCCAAGCCAGAAAAGAGAGCAGAGAAGTCTATGTAGCTATGTGACTGCAAAGCTGAAAGAAGGAAAATATTGACTGTATTTTGTAAGCAGGTAGACACAGGGAGAGTTACAACATGCCCAGACAGCTTGTCACACATTAGACTTGTGCTACAAGAGCACAGGAGGGCAGAAGCTACAAAACCATCTTCATGTATCAGACAGTCCATAACTCCTTCTCAAAGCTGTGTTTTCTAGAGATCAAGCAGGTGAGAGAAGCTTCAAACAGAAGACAAAGACTGTTAGCCCTAAATCTCTAAATTCTGGCTGAAATGTGGTAAAAGATCTCTGCCTATTATGAGAGAAAGACATAAAAGTGCAAAGTTATATGGGGAATCAGATGGAATCTAAAAGTTATGTTTTCATGATGTATTTTGTATCAGTAGACCTGAGCTCGGTCTTTGATAATCCCTGGGTTTGTGTAAAATATTTGCAATACTGCAAATATAAGTCAGAAGAGCCCTCCCAAGGTGACAAACCACTATTGTGCTTTTTTGGAAAGTACTTGACATTTTGATGAAAAACAACTGTCTCTGGATGCTTAAGACACTGCAGCAACACATCCCAGGACTTGTGATCCTTGGACATGCTACATATCTAGGAAAAAATTGCTGTCAGAAGCAGACCCTGGAATACAACAAAACAGTAAGAGTCGGATATTAAAACTTGTTAATAGAATGGTAGTGTGAGTATAGGAGTACACCTTCTTTCCCATTGCCAAGGCAAACCAGAATTTTCCTCAGAATGTTTTATTCAAAAACAAATGGGATGGAGGAAAATCAATCAATCAATCAACTTACACGTATGCTGCAATCCAAAGAATACAGAAAACCTTAGTGATAATCAACAAAAACATGCTATTTTCCTTACCTGAGATGCAGGAGACAATAAATCTGATTTTAGTTCCCTTAAGGTCTGTAGTAAGGAGGCCACAGCTTCATCATTTGATGCAGACCAATCGTGAACCGTTCTGTTAAACAGAAATACCTTTTCAGTATCAGGTTGATTTGTGATAATGTTAAAGCACATTTGATTCTTTCTCCCTACTGGATGATCTTTAAGTTGTGAGGTTTTACTCATGTACTATTCATCACACAAACTACCAAAACCACAGAAATTAGCAAGCTCCATTAATTTTTAAGAATTAAAAGAGCACAGGGCTCTCAGCCATGACCGACACAGGTTAAGAAGCAGGATGGAAAGTAAACCACTGTTTTATGAACAACAACTCACTTATCTAGAGTTTTATAGATGAACTCGTTCAGATGCACAGCTACAAAGAGCAACTGCTGCCTTATCTTCTCCAGCTGTTGCTGCTGCTGCAAATGGGGTTTTCCAGTTTCTTTTGTCACAGCCTGTCTGGCATTCCCATCTTTCTTTGAGGTACACAACAGCTCTTGCTGACGGTTTGGAGTTGGAGGATTTCTTTCTCTTTCTTCTAATACTGCCAGCATTTCCTGCAGTTCTCTAATTCTTTGTTCATCCCTCTGGTGCTGCCGTTCCAAGTTTTGCTATTTGAACAGAGTAAGTAGTAGTTAATTGCATCTTATGCATACACAGACATCACACCTAACCAGCATATCCATCTGGGTGTTCCTTAACTCACAGATCACTTTTGGGGGAAGGCCTAGAGCACTGCCTTCGGGGGCCACCGGGAAGCCATTTAATGATACTGGAGTGGGCATTAACTCCATCCACCTTCTTACTGGCAAGTCTCCACAGAGCCTGCAAATCTCTCTCCTCTGTTACAAGTGAAGGAGCTGAGAAACTAGAAGGGTGAAACCAATACTGCCACAAGCCATGATTAGGAGCCCAGTTCAAAATAAGGGCAATGGTATGAAACCCAGTTTAGTCCCATCCTGCATAGTTTAACCTCTATTCTTCTCCAGCTGTGAATAACCAGCAATTCCCAGCACAGGTAAAGATATAAAGATCAACCTCTGTCAACAATAAACCCAGACACAACCCCCTGAAAACAGCACTGAGAAATGCAGGAAAAGAGATCATCTAATGCGTTTTCAAGAATGCTTTGTTTAACAGAGGGAAACATTTCAATTAAAGAACATCATCCACAGGGCTAAATCCCAATGGGTGGCTTTTTCAATCTAAGCCAAGACTCATAGAGACATTCTCACCATTCTCTCCTGATCTCTCTGCCAGTCCTTCTGTTTCTCTAGCTCTGTCTGTTGCTGCTGTCTCCACTCTCTCTCCCTCTCCTCTTTCTTATGCTTATCTTGCTCTTTCAGCATCTTGAAGAGTGACTGCAGTTGTTCCCAGTCAGCTTTCATCTTGGCCTCTCTTTCCTTCTGGGCCTCCAAGGAACGGATCACCTCTTGCTTTTGAGCCTGAAGAGACTCCAGTGTGGCTCGCAGTTTGTCACTGACCTCCCTCTCCTTCTGGGTCTCCTCACAGCACATCTGTACCTCAGCCTCCAGCTGCCTTTTGGACTGAATGGCCTTCTGGTGCATCTTCTCAATAACAGCAGCTAGCTCCACAGTCCGGGACCTCTCTTCTTCCAGCTGGGCTTGGAGCTCTTGGACGAAGGCTTGTTCCAGCAGCAGCTCCCTGTGCTGACAGGAAGCACCTTCTTTCACTCTCATGCTCAACTGCTCTGTCAAAACACGTTCGTGGTTCAAGGAATCCAGGAGCTCCAATGAACGGTTCTTCTCAGCATCCAAGTTTTTCTGTAGCTCCCGGAGTTTGGTCTGTTCCTGGGACAGCAGTGCTTCACAGCGGGAGTGCTCGATCTGCAGCTCCTTGCGGAGATTATCGGTCACTGTTTTCTCGTGCTCCAAGGACACGACTAGTTGCCGATTCTGCACCACCTGCACATCCAGGGCAGCCTGCAGTTCCTGGGTAGGACAGGGGAGAACACATCAGTATTCCAATACAAGCACTCATTTGTGGGGCTGGCTGGCATTCGGCAATTTTCAGCCTCCTGTTTTAACCAGGAAGATATTCAAGACGTACAATAGAGTAGTTCAGCTATTAAAAGATTAATTTAAAACTAGGAGTGACAGAAAAATGCCCGTTAGCAACCTGGCACCAAGTAACAAACCCAAAGATTGTCATGTTAATATATTTGCCAGTACATTATTTCTTCTTCAATTAGTAAGAGCCTCACTAGGAAATCACTATTCTTTGCATCACTCAGTCCCATTAATAAGTGACATCTGAAGCAGCAATAACTCATGTTGTTTTAAAAAGAAAAATCTAAGCAGTAAGAGTAGATGTAAAACCTTGGGATTTTGCAGCCCATCTTTTAAAGCACAGAGACTGAAAAAAATAATCACAGAATGGTTTAAGTTGCAAGGGACCTTCAAGACCATTTCATTCCAACTCCCCTGCCGTGGGCAGGGACACCTTCCACTAGCCCAGGTTGCTCCAAGCCCCGTCCAACCTGGCCTTGGACACTTCCAGGGACGGGGCAGCCACAGCTGCTCTGAGCAACCTGTGCCAGGGCCTCACCACCCTCACAGGGAAGAAGAATTTCTTTTTTATTCCTAATCTGAATCTACCCTCTTTCAGTTTAAAATCCATCCCTAAGTCCATTTTGGGAGCCAGCCTCTCTTCAGAAGGAAAGGCAGGGACTGAAGGGGCAGTTCCAGGGCACTTGCAGACAGTCAGACATAGCACTGCTGCCCTAGGAGGGGGGTTTACTCTGCCTCTCCCTCCCAGTACCACCTCTCCTCTCCTAGAAAGCCAGGTCAGATGCCAAGTGGCAGCAGCCCCATTCCATAACAGGGCTTCAAGAGACGATTTGTGAAAGCCAGACTAATCTGCTGTACAACTACCCTTGGGGTAATGCACTTTTCTCCTGGTCTCTGCCCTCCCTGCATGAGTAGCTTTCCAAAAAGATGGAGGATGTAAGCAGCATGTCCTACCAAGCAGCAATAACAAAAATCCCAACAAAACCCATCCACAAACCTAAACACCTACCAGAAAGGGGATGGGAGAAGCCAGGCTACAAGGAAATAGTCAGAATTGTGTCTCCTCACAGCATTTAATTAGAATTGTTTGGAGTTCTTTGATAGAGATTAGTTTGGGGATTTAAGTTTAAAAAATAGTTTATGTTAAATTTTCTTCCTTTTCCAGTCATTGTAGGCTTTTTAAAAGCACTGAGTCATTGCTATCACAGTCTTGGAGAGAAAGCTGTTCATTAGTTTTCTGTTCAATTTAGAAGGGAACAAGACTTTGGTTAACCTCCTAAAATGAATGTTATATTGGAAAGGCTCCAGTTGCTCTCTGCCAAGCCTATGTATCAATGGGTGGTCTTCCTTATAATCTCAATGATCATACACGTCACACCCTTATGGCAAGTTTGCTCTGGAACTAAAGGTGCAGTTCCACAGTTGCAGAATCTGGCTGTCCCTGGTCAGCAAGGGGCAGTACACAACAGCTGAAAACAGAAAATGGGAAAGGGAAAAACACTAAGAAGATGTGTGGGGGGGGAAAGGTTTACAATTCTGGTTTATTTCTGCACGTGCAATTAATGAAAGTAACTGAAAGCTTTAATTCTGTGAAAAAAATGTGCTGTGCACATTCAGAAGAGTTTTGGGGGAGGCTAACAGTTACTAAACAAAAAAAAAGACTGCATAAATAACCTGCTAGTTAACTCTATGCCCCAAGGGAACTGGGCGTTACCTCCAGAGCCTTTGTCTTTTCATCCTCTGCTTTCCTGTGCTGACGCTGTTGTTCCTCAAACCAAACTCGGAGCTCAGATTCCTTCAGCTGTTCAGCCTGCAAGTCTCCAAGTGCAGCTGCCAAATCCTTTCCTTTCTTTTCCAGTTCAAAACTGCCAAGTTCAAAATGACATATCTGTGTTCAGAACAAAACATCCTTCACCAGCAACTACCAACATGACATTTTGGGTTGTTTTCTCTGAGTTGGTCTATTGATTTGTTTCTTGAAGGTGGTTTCTGCTCTTTCTAAAGAGAGTCAGTTTTCAAGTCGCAACTATTTAGCATCTGAAATCATTTACCTCCCTGCAAGCCAAGCTAGAAGAATTGCTCTATTTAGTAACAACTAAGATAGGGAGAAGTTATTTGTCCTGGCAGAGCAAAGCTGTTGCCCTGTGAGAGGAAAGAAAAACATTGGCATACACTAGGAAGGGAGTGGGGAAGGAAACATACCCCGGAATGACAGAAGCTAGTAAAGAAAACATATCCCAGAAAAGTGAGAGAGGTTAGTTTTCCTCCCTATGTTTCCAAGTGTTAAGCCATTTGTGTGTCCAATTACTACAAAGCTCTCTCAGACCTGCTGATAAATCAAATAAATTAATAAATCTACTTCTCACCGTAACTGATTTATTTCCCTCTGAAGCTCTTCCAGGGATTTCTGCAACCTTTCGTTCTCTTGCTTACTTTCATGAAGTGTTGATTTCAGGGCTACTTTTTCTTGGTTCAGGAGATCACATGTTCCAGAGGCTCTTTTCTGCTCTTCAGAGAGAGACCTCTGCAAGTCACTTACAATAGATTTTTCCTGCTGAAGCTTATATTCCAATAATTCAACTAGGAGAAGAAAACATTAACACTTATTTATATTATAGATAAATTGACAATATTATGTCACACTAATTCAAATTGGGGGGGAAAAAAAAATCAGCTGTATTAAAGTGTTCTTGTCTGGAGAATTAATTTCTTTCAAAACATGAAAGGAAAGATGCACAAACACACTGCAGTTCTGCTGCTAATGGACCCCAAGCAAAGTGAGCAGAACATGAGAGCTGGGTGAGACTATGACTCTGTGATTGTGATATACTGTAAGTAACCTGTTACTAATGGGTTCTAAACCCCAAGCAAACCTATCCACTTACAGACCTATTTTATGGCACGAGTCACTAAATAAAACCTATCTTTTGCCAGCTCTGTTCAGTAGTAGAAACAACTTTCCCCAAATTTGGAGGTTGTCATTATGAATGTACCTATGTCTGCAGTATTATGTAATGTAAATATGTTTATTGTAAACAAAATTAGCAATAAACTTCTGGACTTCCAGAGAATTCCCTCTATTGGACAGTGCATTTGTTGGTATTAATAAGTTTTTAAGTGGTTGAATGCTGAATGATAGTAAAGGAAAAAACAAAAACAAGGAAAAAGCAGTGCTTTGCTTTGAGGAGATATGTTTATTTGATCAAGGACACTTGCATTTGGTTTCTTTATTATCTAAAGGGAACCTGCAGTGAAAACCAGGCTTGCTTATTTAGTCAGGCACATGGTTTAGGGGTGGGCTTGGCAGTGTTAAGTTTATGACTGGACTCCACGACCTTAAAGGTCTTATCCCACCTAAATGATTCTGTGATTCCATACTAGCAAACATATATATAAACAATTTCCTGAAAACAAACAGGGGTATTTTACTGTCCTTACTGCGTTGTCTCCTGTATGCACTACTTGCATACAGGCTTCTATTGCTTCAGGCGATTTTAAAGTTTCATAGAATCATAGAATCAGCTGGGTTGGAAGGGACCTCCGAGATCATCAAGTCCTACCCTTAATCCACTACCACTGCAGTTGTTAGACCATGGCACTGATGCCACATCCAGTCTTGTCTTAAAAACCTCCAGGGACGGAGAATCCACCACTTCCCTGGGCAGCCCATTCCAATGACTGACCACCCTCTCTGGAAAGAAATTCTTTCCAATATCTAACCTAAACCTCCCCTGGCGCAGCTTAAGACCGAGCCCTCTTGTCTTGCTGATTGTTGCGTGGGAAAAGAGACCAACCCCCACCTGGCTACACCCTCCTTTCAGGGAGTTGTAGAGAGTGAGGAGGTCTCCCCTGAGCCTCCTCCAGGCTGAACAGCCCCAGCTCCCTCAGCCTCTCCTCACAGGACTTGTGCTCCAGTCCCTTCACCAGCCTTGTTGCTCTCCTCTGGACCTGCTCCAGCCCCTCAATGTCCCTCCTGAACTGAGGGGCTCAGAACTGGACACAGCACTCCAGGGGTGGTCTCACCAACACTGAGTCCAGGGGAAGAATCAATTCCTTGGACCTGTTGGCCACACTGTTCCTGATACAGGCCAGTATGCCATTGGCCTTCTTGGCCACCTGGGCACACTGCTGGCTCATGTTCAGCTTCTTATCAATCCAAACTCCCAGGTCCCTCTCTGCCTGGCTTTCTCTTTTCTTTTCACAGATTTGTCTTTACTACTGATATTAGAAAGAAAAATCCCTTCCTCTGCTCACATCGTAGGCAACCTGAGTGCATTAGTAAAACTGAAGAACTGTACAGCACCTGCTTCTTTGCAAAACATCTTTTTTTGCCTTTTACCTTCAAGGCAAAAAGGAACTGACACAGAAGTCAGAAAGAACTGACACAGCAGACAGATAATAAGAGTTACCTTTCCTCCGAAGGTGGTGCTCCTGTTTGTTCCCGTGATCTTCTGCATTGGTAAGAGTTTCCTGTAACTGCTGGAGCTTCTCCTGGTTCTGCAGGTGTGTCATGCGGAGCTGAGCTCGGAGGTCCTGGATTTCCGAGAGCAAGCTATTCCGGTCCGAGGAGAAAAGGTGCTCTACAACCATCTGCCTCTGCTCCTCCTGGAAACAAACCAAGGCCTGTTCAATCCACAAGGCTATTTCCATGTGTTCTGCAAAGATAAACTCTAAGGAAAGGGTTCCAGCAGCAGTACAAGTTTTATACAAAAGCACTGTATATGCTTCATATTAACTCAAAATGTTAACATTATGTAAGGAAACCCCCACTTCACTTGCTTTACATTGTTAAATACATAACAGTTACTACAGACCATCTGGCCACAACCTAAAAACTAAACATTATCAGCAAAAAAAATCCCAGATTCAGAATTAGTTCGATATATATCCTTGGCAAGAGAGGTCTGTGAAGCTCTAGATAAATGGGAGGGAAGGAAAGAATTCTATCAAATATTTCTTACTCACTATTCCAGCCTTTCTGGAGTCAGCTAAAATAACCAATAGGCTTCATAGCACAATGTGCAAAGTCTGGGAAAAATGGTACGAAAGCAGAGACTCTAAAAGCCTACTGATCCCACACCATCTGTTTTAATACACAAGATAAGATTTAACAACAGAAGCAATAATAAAAAAACCAAAACACAACTTTAAAAGAAATAACAGGGAATAAAGAAGTTATTTATGGGCAGAACACTTTAAGAGATTTTCTTACTTGTTGTTTCATTATATACTCCAGTTTTTCCATTAATGAACCCGCATCACCAGATGCAGGATTGGAGAAGTGAGACTTCAAGTCAATTTGCAACACACTTCTCTCCTTCTCAAACACGCTCTGTACTGCTTGCAGAAGCTCTCCTCTCCAGTCAGCAGCAACACCTGAAGTTTCCTGTTAAAATAATTCTTTTTTAAATGGCATCTCTCTCAATCTCTAACCCAGTGTCTTTCATACCTTTACTGTGTAAGAGTATACCTGTTAACTTAAGCAGACCAAAAGTGTTTAAAGAGTACTGTTTGAATCTCAGAAAGGAAGAGTCCCTTACTCCTAACACACACACACAAACCTCATAACAATATACATTTCTGTACATAAAAAAACAGGTTACGTTGCTTTAAAGGATATTTGATTGCCATACCTTGTCTCCTCTCTCTGCCACCTTGCCAAGGTAATCTCTCAGGGACTGTATAGCATCCAGCAGGGCTAAGCCCTCCTTCCGCCAGCCCTCCACCACCGCTTGGGTCTGAGGAACGTCCTTCAGCTCCCTGAAACCAAAGGGATGTTCTGACAAAGCCAATATTTTGCGGCTCTCCTCGTATACCAT
Source organism: Corapipo altera (assembly GCF_003945725.1). Classification (NCBI taxonomy): domain Eukaryota; kingdom Metazoa; phylum Chordata; class Aves; order Passeriformes; family Pipridae; genus Corapipo; species Corapipo altera. Next base: position 847,322 of record NW_020884987.1, read on the forward strand.
CTTCAGCACAGTCTGAGAAGGTAAAAAAACAAACAAACAAACCAGAAATGGAAACAGGTATCAGCATCGTGAGAGAGTGTAAGAACAGGATGGGATAGCACTACAAAAATAAGGTGGTTGTGTACATCAACACGCTAATATGCAATTAAGCATAAATTATTAATATACAATTATGCCAGAGGGCTGTACTTTCACTTTGTCATTTCTGAACTATTTAGCTAACCTTCCTGGGAATAAATGAAATTCTGTCATGTCTGAAGCCATGTAGCTAAACCACCAGAAAACTGAATTATGTATTTAGACAACTTTGGCTTAATTTAGCCGATTATGTACAAATAACATCTCCCAAAATAATCAGTTTTAATAATTTACACAGTGGAAATTGTTTCCTCTGACACTGTCAGGCCAAATAATATATTTTAAATAAATTCTCTCTTCACAAGCTATGTGATGTTTCCTGGCCTCTTTTCAAGGAAGGTCACTGGAGATTTAGGTCCTTTTCTTACACACATCTCATTAGAAATATGCCAGCTTCCATGTGAAGCTGTTCCTCACTGCTACTCACTTTAACAACAACAACAACAACAGAGTACTTTTCTTTAACTCTTGATATTCTTTCCTTGTACTCATTTGAATGACTTAACTTTTGAACCAACTTGAGTTGCTTTTCCATCACTGGAACTGAAATAGTGATTACTTCAAGAACCAATAAAACCTTTAGTGAACAATAACATCAGAAGCACAAGTAAAATGTTCAAACGGAACATTTAGTACTGGAATATGCACTCAGATCTTAGAGCCAGTAAAGTCTAGATTGATGATCCATAAAAGAAACTAAATAAAAAAATAAATCTGTTACTTAAGGTAAAATAAAATTCACTCTTCTATGACGTCTCTGAGATGACGCTTTAGAGAATTATTGTTTTTTTAGATACAGAATCATAGAATGGTTTTCAGTTAGAAGGGACCTTTAAAGACCATATCTAGTCCACCTCCCCTGCCACGGGCACGGGGGACATCTTCTATTAGTTCACTTTGCTCAAAGCCCCATCCAACCTAATTTTGAATGCTTCTAGGGATCTACCACCTCCCTGCACAAACTGTGCCAGTGCCCCACAGCCCTCACTGGGTGCTTCAGTGCCTCTCAGTAAGGAATCTCCAATTAATAAACACCTTATGTGCTTTTCTGGTAGCACTGGTTCTAATGCCAGCAGGTGGTTGCACCAGCTTTGCATGGTTGGCTTTCCCTGGATCACTCCAGTTACTCCACATGCTCTTCCTTCTCCAACCCTAGAGCATCATGTCTGTTATGAAGGGGCCCTGTAGAGGGCAGGGGAAGGTTCCTCCTTCTGACTCGAGCAGCAATGAAGGCCCAGTCTCCTTTATCCTGTGAGTTCTGTGTCAGTCAGCTGAAGTGAGTTTGAATTCAGGCTTGCCTTGCCCCTGCACTGCCTTACTGCACTGCACAAATCTTCCTACACTGTGCTGAGCAAGCTGCAAGAACCTGCTAAGTGTATTAATAGGCAGCACTCACTTTCTAGGAAGTGTATTTCTTCTAGTTTCTTATTACTCAAGAACTCACTATAACCTACTGCACTTATCAGCCTCATAGGTGAGAATTTCTCCCTTTCCACAGCTGGAATTCTTGGAATGGCTGAGAGCTTGTTCAGCTTGTTCACCAAACCAAAGAATGCCAGGCACACACTTTCCTCAACTTGCCTTTCTGTCTAGAGTGAGCACTCACTGCTTAGTCTTCTGTGTATTCCTCATGCTCCTTGAACTGACTCTGAAATATCCCTCCACACCTTGCAAAGGTGTTTCCACAGCTCTCCATCACATCAGAATGACAAGAACAGGCAGGGCAGTATGATCTCAGCTAGCTATGGTTGCTTCTGAAACAGCTTTCTGTGAAGCCTCCAAGACAAACCCATAAAACAGATCAACCAGGCCTTGAACCACCACATTCTGAAACATCACCAGTGCTGTCCTAGCAAAACTAGTTCAGTTGCAGCAAGCACAAGCAAATGCCAGTAATTTTACCACAAGAGATGAAAAATGACTCAAAAACCATAACCAACTCAAAGTTTAAAGCATTACAGAGCAGTTTTCAGTGTAAATGTAGCAGTCAACTCCCTTTCCTGTTAGCACTTCATTTTCGCTGTCCAGTTTTAATCTGCTGCTCTGCTTGTATTAATCATACATTACCTTCAGTTGTGGTGAAAGTACTTCCTTCTCTTTCACTGATTCCATAATATCTGGGAACACTCCACGGTACCGTAGATAAGCCATGACACTGGCATCTAGGTGGTCTGATGTTTGGAGCTCCTGCTTTAGTTTAGTTGCCAAATTTGAGCTGGTATCTGAAGGAACAGACAACCCCCCCACGCCCACAAGTGTTATAAATATGAAAGGAACCTGAAACCAGAACAACCACTTGCAAAATAACCATGATATCTTCTCCCAGTCTGAATGTAGGGTCAGATCAAGTTGGTTGGTTAAGATTTTAACTAACTTAAGTTAAAAGGCAGGAAGTTGTGTTTAGCACCAGAGAAAGTGTTGTAGTTAAAAATCAGGACTCGAGCCCCCTGCTCCCTTTTCAGTATATGAAGATGAGAAGGTAAAAGCAGGCACAAATATACAAATGTTTCTAAACAAAGAACACCCTGCCAGAGGCACAGGTTTCCAATAAAAGACCTAAAAGTAAAAAAAAAATGGGAAAAAGAGGAAACATAATGTTTTTATAATAAAGTTAACATAAGGTGAAAGGAATCTACAAAGTTAAACTTACTGCTGCCACATCCACTGCTCATCACAGATGCTCTTGATCTTACATCATCTTGTAAATCAGAAGGGGTTAAAGTCAGGTTATCAGCCTCTCTCATCTGCTTGGAAATAAAATTTTCACATTTATTTAGTTTTCTGAGTCCAGCTGTTGTTTTCTGCATTCATGATAACTTTGTTACTAGTGCACATCTCAGCAAATGCCTACTTGATCATAATATTAGAAATGGCAAATACCATGATGAATGCAACCCTGGTGCTCTCTGGAAGCCATTCCATCTCAATTTTTCCCTCTTTTAACAGTCTTAAGAAACAGACATGCATTTATATTTAATTGCCCCTCAAAAGCAAGGCACAAAAATGTACAACTGAAAATAAATTTTCTTAAGTACAGACTTTATCTTCCTGTGAAATTACAGGATATAGACAATATATAAATATATATATACATATATAATATCTAAAATATTTCCATTAAAAAAAATCCCTCTATTCTCCAATTTTGAAAGAGACTGCTAACACTCAACAACAGATATTTGTAAGTGGGGAGCTGTTTCAGTACACTGAGTACTGTGGTAGCAAAGGTTTTACAGGTTTTAGCTCAATTCTGGCACATGAAGTGTTATCACATTTTATCAAGTTGATAAACTTTATCAAGTTTATCAGTTATTATCACAGTAAGAGAGGAATTAACAACATTACTGGACCCACCCCCAGCACTGTGTAGGTTTCTACTCCTTGGAGTCAGTGGCCCATCAAGGATCCCAGGGGGACAGAGCTGAGCAGTCTTGTTTAATAAGAATTAAACCAGACTTGAAATAACACTTACCAAAATCTTCTTCCGCATGTCTTCGTCATCATCAACAGAATAGGTGCTTTCAGAGAAAGTTGGAGATTTTCTGTCTACTCCCATCATTGCATCCCCACTGCCATTGTCAGCCAGCCTAGAATATCCCAGTGATACAGAATTATCTCCTTGCAGGGATGACCTTGTGTGCATAATTTCAAAATCTGTGTTTTCAACTTCTGAAAAGGGTGTCAGGTGAAGTACTGGTTGAAGTTCCATGCTTGAATCTTGTTTTCTCATGATTTCAGGCGAGCCCCAGGAACACATACTTGCAACTAAATTCTGAAAGTCTTTTGAAATGTCTTTGTCTATGTCCAAATTGTGTTTTGGAGAGTCAGGTGTTTGACGAATTTCCAGCATTTGCTGGCAATGCTTTTTCAAATCTTGATCCTCTTCAGAGCTGTAGATCACGTCCAACTCCTGAAGCAAGATGTTTTCTTGTGATTGCTTAATCTGAGTTTTTGGATTTGTGCTGTGAGTTGTCAAGTCGAACAGAACTTCATCTTTTTCCTACAATGAAATAACACATATTAATTGTTTAATGGAATTTGAATATGATTTTACAAACTGAGAAACATGTGTTTAAAAAAGATCTTTTAAAATTGGGTGATTTTTCCCTTCAGGTGCTTCATCTAAGTAATTTTAAGCTAAAATTTTGACCTCTTCAATTCTGTGGCTGAGTCTAAATGATGCACTATTTGAGAAGATATTTTAGTTTACTTTAAACCTGTCAACATGGAAATTTGATTTCATCCTCCATACCTCTTACATTGTCAGATACAGTGAATAGTTGTTTTCTCTCTCATCTCAGACCATCACCTTAATCCTTTTGTGTTAATCATCCCTCTTAGCTAAGTCCTAGCCTATTTTAAGCCTAGTGCTGGCTGCAAGTACTTCCCTCTTCTCACTGCTCCTCCAGCTTTCATTTTAATACATTTCCTGATTTTCACACTGTTTCCACTTTTGAATCCAAGGAAAACAGTATGAGGGTTCTTTGCTCCTCTAAGAATGTTGCCAATATTGTACTTTTTCCAATACTGGGATGAGTAGATCCATAGGGAAAAGTCTATTGTAATGAATGCTTGAAGACACAATAGTTTACTTACTTTGACTCAACATTCTCCAACTTTGATGACCATCCCTCTTCAGCCTACTTTAAAACTCTTAACACTTAAACTATGGAAATACATAATACTGACATATAGACATCAATTAAACATTTCAGGATCTGAGTTTCTACTCGAAAAATTATTTTTAAATCATTTAACTGCTCCCAGAATTCCAGCAAAGCTCTATGTCCCTCAAAATTTTACCAGCTCTCTCTTCACTGAACCCTAAGTTACTTGTGTTCCTTAAACAGGGATCTAACAATCCCTACCTGTATAAGCAACATGGTCCAGTAGCCATCAGACAGAAGTCTGCTGCCTTGTACAGACACATTCAGTGGTCTGAAGTATATTAGTCTGCATAGGTCATTCAACACTCTTCCCACCTGTTTCCTTTTCCTGAGGGATTTCTGGGACAGACCCTAAATATACAGTATCCCCTAGGCAAATGGCACTGATGCAAACTAGAACTTCTAGGTAGATAAAAACACAAGCACCAGGAATGGTCACATTTTGCACAGCTACGCTCTTCATTCCGCTTTAAGAATTAACACGTCATTTTACATGTTAATTATCCTATAATTTCTTTAAATAAGTCAACTACCTTGAACGTTTATATCCATATCATACTGCCAATCAGGACCCCCAAAATCCGCATAAGCACTCAAACTCTTTTTTCATACAAGCCCTCTTACTAACACTTATCACCTCTATAAGTGAGCCTTAAAAGATGGTAAGTCAATGCATGACAGCTCTTTGAAAAAAGGGTCACCTGGGTCCTACTGCTCTCTAAAATTGAGTGATTGAGTTTAATAAGATCAGGTTATTTGGAGCAACTGGTTCTAGGAAAGATTCAGAATAATTACAAGAAAGAGTCAGATTCCTAAAAAAAAAAAGGAAACTAAGTATTTTCAAGTAGTTCTCCAATACAGCCATAAAGGATGGTAAACACAGTCTTGGTAGCTCAGGGTGGGTTGACCTTGGTTGGCTTGCAGATGCCCACCCAGCTGCACTCTCAGTCTCCCTCCTCAACAGATCAAGAGGGAAAAAATATGATGGAAAGAGCTCATGGATGGAGAAAAAGAAAAGTATATCACCTACTAACTACTCTCACAGGTAAAATAGATTGTACTTGAGGAATACATATTTAACCTATTGCCACTCAAATGCAGCTGGATGGCACGAAACAAAGACAAATACTGAAAGAGCTCCCTCCCACCTTTTCTCCCAGGCTTGCTCATTGATCCCAAACTCCTCTTGCTTCTAACCTCTGCTCTAGCATGGTCTTTTCCATGGGCTCTTTCTCACACTTTTTCCCCCTCTTACTCCTCACTGCCTGTCCAGCATTTTGGTCTCTGAAATATGTTTTTTCAGGCAGTGCTACATATATGGATAGTGGGCTTGGCTGTGTCCTGTGGTGGACATAGCTGTGCCCAGCATGGAGCAGCCCTGGGCCCCCTGCAGCTCCCCCACTGCCATCTCCTTGTAATCTACACCCAAAACATACCTTAGGATCCATGGTCAAAACCACACCCAGCTCAGAAAAGCTGGATAAGGTTTCTGTGGGTGCTTGCCCTATTCTTAGTCCTTCCAGGCATCCATTTGTAGCTATTGCTGGAGAAAGGACAGAGAGAGACAGACCCTTCAACTGACTCACCACAGCCATCCTTAATGTCACAGTATTCACCTTCTTCCTTTCTTACAGCACACAGAAGGATAAACTTTAAGGCTTTATACAACAAAAAAATACTATTAAGAAACAAATCATATACCAGTTTAGCAGTAGGGGAAGCCAGTAGAGGGAATGACTGATCATCATTTGCTTCCAGTTCTTCTAATTCCTCCATTCCCTTTTTAAGGACTACTCCTTTTCTTTCTCTCTGGCAGAATGGTTTGAGAAAGTTAGTCCCTTTGTGACCTAGTTGCTCCTTTAGCTGGTGTGACTCCAACTGAGAAACTTCAGCTCTTTCCGATCGTAAGGCTTCAAGCTCTTTCATATGGGCCTTGATTTGATCTTTCAGTTTTACAGTGCTACCTTGTAGTTCCTTGATTTCTCTCAAATAAGCTACTTCTTTCTGATTCAGTGTTTGCACCTGGAAATCCAGTCTAGAAACTTCTAATTGAAGACTATAAACATCTTGTGCCTGACTTGCATCTTTCTTTTCCAACTCAGTTTGGAGCTCTGCTGCCTTTTCTGTTAAATACTGCAGCTCGGTGGTGTCAGCTTCTCTTTGATCCGCCATTGTCTTAATCTGCATCTCCTTCTCTAGAATATTTGCTTCCTTTTCTCTCACGGTATCTTCAAGTTCTTGAATTCGAGATTCAGTTATCTTTGTTTCAACCTCTCTCTGAGACAAATGTGTTTGGGAAAGGCTGTATTCTTCCTGAAGTGCCTCATGCTGGATTCTCAGAGAGGCTAGCTCTGTAACATACTGCTCTGATGACTCTCGCAACTGTTGGCATTTTTTCTCCAGAATTTCCACTTCCATTTTGAACTGCAGTTCCTTCTCTTCCAGTTGCTGCTGCAGAGTTTGTCTAGCAGCTGAGACAAGCTCCAGTTCCTCCTGAAGTTCTCTCACTTTGGAGAGTAGTGATGCACTGTTTCTGTTTGGATCGGGATCATCCTGACAATCCACCAGTCCCTTCTTCAACTCATTCTGAAGGTTTTCCACTGGTTTTCCCAATGCAACCTGATAGAAGTCATCTTGGTTGTCACTATCTTCATGACAAACTGGTCCAAACTGTGCCAGTTCTTTTTGAAGCTTCTCAATTACTCCATGGAGTTGCTCTACCTCTTCATCCTTGTCCTTGCGCAGCCTCTCCTGGTCAACGCGAAGGTGCTCGACCAGTGATTTGAGTTCTTCAATTTCAGATTTTTGGTCTTCCACAACCTAAACAAAAGGATAATGACTGAATATTACTGCATGTAGACACAAACACTATTGCACATAGAGTTTACATTTTTCTTCTGAATCACACGTTCAACACCAGAAAGAACCGCACGCTTCAGCTGGTAGCTACTCAAAATAATCTCTACTTTCCTAAGAGAGTTATCAAACAGATTTCATTTACCATAAGATTCTGCTCACCTTGCTTCCCCCCAAAAATCAAGCAATGAACATACAGTAAGCACTCTTACTTTATTCTCCAGAGCATTCTGTAGCTCGAGCTGGAGTCTCTTCATCTGCTCATTCAAGTGATCGATTTCTTGATTCTTTTCTTCAAGTAGTGCTTGTGGGAATGACAAAGCTGAGGAATCATTAATACCTAGGTTCTGACTTTGCTTCACATGAAGTTTTGTTAGATCCTCCTGTCCAGGAAAAGCAATAATCTCATTAGAAAGGACTGACTTCCTCTCTCAACCTAATGGCAGAACAGAACTAGGGGCTTTATTTAAACATTCTCCTCTGTACTATAACATTGAAGAACTCAGGAACACAACTACAGTTATTTTATTTGAGTTTGTACCACCAGATTAGACTGCCACAACCCAGAAAATTACCCAAGCTTCTGATTTAAACCAAATGTAGAAGATAATGCTACAAGTATGAATCTAAAATATTGGTGGGCTTTGGTTCTAAAATACCCAGTATTAGTCTTGTTTAACAGTAATGCAATATTCCCCTGGCAAGAGAAACAAATCAATTATCTGTTTACAACATCATGAGATGATGACTATAACACTCAAGATAGAAGTTTTCTGACATTTTAGCCAGTGCACACTAGAGCTAAGGAAACCTACCTTCAAGTGTGCATTCTCTACCTGAAGCTGGTTGATGCTGGAAGTGCTAAGGTTTTTTTGTATCTCTAACTGCAAGTTCAGCTGCAATATCTCCTCGTTTTTGCTGCTCAAGTTATCTTTATATTGGTGTAGTTGGTCCAGCAAGCTTGCAATCTAAAAAAAAGAAGAAAATGCATAGTTGTTTCAATTAAGTCCTCTTATTTAAGTAGAAAAGATAAAAGTTCATTCACTGTCTTACTTAATGACAAGTAACTTCAGCAATTTCTATGATTTAAACTCTAATCAACCTGAACTAATGGAATAGCTGAGACATAAAAACAGAGTGAGAAACTTGTATTCCAGCTCCTCATCTGTAAAACCAAAGTACTGCAAAGGTGGGTTTCCATTTTCTTTAAAAAAACCCCCAAAACTAACTGCTCACATGAGATATGTTAACCTGTACTGTGAACAACCAAGGCTTGACTGATGTAGCTTGCAGTAACAATAGGAGACATATTAGCATTGGATGTGCAACTTAATCATGAGCAGTTAACATAAACACCATTCTCCTCCTCCCAGAAGACAAAAATTAGCATTGAAGTGCCAATCCCAGTAAGAGACATCAAACAGATGAGTCAATAACCACATATTCCTGTTTTTGATAGAGCAGTGGAAGCAGTGTGATTTTGCCATCCACAGGTTTTATCATCTCTTGCCATAATGGGTAGCAAGGTATAGGGGCTTAGGGAATCTGACTATTGAAGTTAAACTTCATAAGAGACATGGAAATCCCATCTGTAAGAAATCAATTTTTATTATCGTACTGCTCTTGAAAGAATGGTGTACAATTGACTGGAGGTTCATCCCATTTTTCTTCTTTGCACATCCTGAACTGGACCAGATGTTTCTATATCACAGATATTATAATAATTATGTAATAATAATAATGTAAACATACAGCAGGGTTTTGTATGCATCCGTGCATGTAAATCCAACAGAAGTTCCAAATAATGTGACAAGTGCTATCCCTCATTCTCAAAGTCAAACAAAAAGCTGTCTACCTTCTGCTCCACTTCAACTTTGGAAGGAAAGGGAAATCAGTTTACAACTGATACTGATCAGTCTCAAAGCTGATGAGAACCATCACAAGACAGTTTCCAGTGGGAAAGGAGATGAATACAAAACCAAGTAAGAAAAAGGAAGGTTAGTTAAGGCCAAAGCACGGAGAATTCTGGTTAAGAAGGCACATTTATTAATACATTAAATCATTCGGGTTTTGAATGAATTAAATTCCCAGCTATAAGTGTGTACAATATTTATGCAATTACGAGAGCAACTCAAGAGTCTGAAGGACTCTACTAAAGCTCTCACCTCTCTCTCCTTGGCCTGAAGTGCTTCCTGCTCTGCCTGTAGCTGCTCCTTCAGCACAGGGGCAGAACTGCCATCCACTGGCACTCGGTGCCTTGCTTCATCCAGTTTAGACTGCAGGGCAGAGATCTGGATCAGGTTATTGTACTGTTGCTGTTGCAATGCCTCTTTATCCTGAAAAAAAAAAATATTCATGTTATTGCTGTCAATATAGAAACCTTCCTAACCAGAACAATGCTGCCAAAACACTTCAGCATCCCTGACAAACCCAGTACAGGAAAAGCACATAATCTCAACAGCCTATAAAGAAATAGGAATTCAAAACAATTCAATGTTTTAGCTCACTGAAGTTTTACTCCTTTATTTTTTCTAATAAAAACCTTGCCAACAGCAGCACCACGGTCTCCATCCAATCCAAGGCAGACAGAAAATGAATGGGTATGGTTTTTGTGGGTGTGGATAAAACCACAGAAAGGCTTAAGCTGGGAAAGGTCTTTAGAGCTCCTTGGTCCAGCGTCTGACTCAAAGGAGAACGAACTTGGCTCTGCTCAGGGCATTCTGACACGGCAGAGGTATCACTGCCACTCTGAGCCCCCTTTTTCAACATCTGGCTGCCCCCAGTAGGACCCCTTCACCCTACCACTGAATTGGGATTCCCCCTGTTGCAGTTTATACTCATATCTTCTCATCCTTTCACTATGCACCTCCAAGTCTGACTCCACCTTCTCTATAACCTCCTATTATGTGACTGTGGGCAAAAAGATCTCTACAAAGCTCCCAACAATACTCAACCAAGGAAAACTGTTGGCAGGAAACTGAACATTTACTTTAAGATGGTAGAAAAAAAAGTTACTCAAATATTTGGTCAAAGACAAATACTTTTGCTAAATGGAATGTAATTCTTATCTCTAAGCTGTGATTAAATCTGCAGTAGTAACAAAGCACTAAAAACTTCAGATCATGGTGAACAGATCTGGCTTTAAAGACACAGAGCAAGAAGGGCTACAGATTAAGATAATATGACTTTAAACATAGGGACTTATGAAGACCCTCAGTGTTTAATATTCAGTAACATCACCTTCTCAGAAACTTCCAGGCAAGCACAAGAGCAGCTCTGAACCACACAAGCATGACAACTATTAAAAGCAAGCTCTACACTAAGACTTGGAGTAAGTCTTATTAGTAGTGTATAAGCATACACTACTTACAAGTAGTACATAAGTCTCTATAGTGGACTTGGAGTATGTAAAACCAGATTTTATTTAAAACTGTGGTTGTGATATCTGCCATTAATATACCAGTTTAACTCACCACTGGGTGCAGGGAGTCACAAGCACCACCAATAACCCCTACAAAGCCACTGCCACATAATGCCAACCCCGCTTCAATAAGGATTTAAAAATTACTTGTTTCAGTTCAGTTTCCACTTTCTTCATTTTCTGCAGCTGTTGTTCCAATGAATGTACAGTCTTGGAGACCTCAGCACCGCTGCACTTCAGCTCTTGGATCTGTGCCACCAGTTTTTCTATCTCTTTATCACGAGCTGTAATTTCCTGGTGTTTTTGCTCCTTTTCTAATAACAGCTTATTGTAATCATCCATCTTCTCCTTTAGTTCTGCTTGCAAAGATTCTACCTATACAGAAATCACAGTGTACATACGTTCAGGCAATATAACAAACTTTTTCAATTGGAAGCAAGAGTGACTTCACGTCAAAGCAGTGGAGTTTTACTACAGTCTAAAGAAGTGTTAAAATCCCAGGTGAAAATAAAACAAGACGTGGACAGAAAGGATGAAAAAGTAAAATTAACTTTCTGAAATCTTGTTTTCCAAAGGCAGCAGCTCTTAGGTAGACATTTGATTACTCTCTCTTAATATTTGCAGTATTCTCACAAAATACTAGATGAAGGCATGTTCTCAAAGGAGCCTTGTGGTGTGGGAGGTTTGTTTTAAGATTAAAAAAAACCCCAAGACTACATGAATTATTATGAACAGCATTAGATTTATTTCTGTAACCTCAGAACCCTCTTCCAATATTCCAAGGAATTCCTGTTTAAAGGAAGATACCAAGAACTGAAAGACAAATACGCAATGTAACATACCCAATGCCTACAAATCAGAGAGATAGAGATTCCCAGGAGTCAACATAGGACAGGTACTTCTTTTTCCAAAAATCATTTAAATATGAAGAGGATACCAATTTTGAATTTGAGCTCACTGAGATCCAACCATACACAGCTGCAGGAAAACAGTCATTCATTCATCCCAGTAATCAAGCTGAAGGTAAGGCTAGGAGCTTTGGTGGGTGTGCGTGACAGAATCTACCTCAAGGTGTGATAAAGTCATTAAGCACATTGAAAGCAAGCTCAGGCAGGAAAGCAGTTGGAAAGGAGAAATAACCTGGTCAACACCAATGAGCAAGGAAGATGAAACTTCACAAAATAAATGCTTTGTTCATCAGTAAGTGTCTGAATTGATGCAAATCCCACTTGGACATTATAAAATAAAAATTCTTTGCATTAAGACAGAACTTTATGTCTTTAAAGTATTATACAGATACTACTAAAGCAGCAAAACACGCTCTAGCCAAATAGAGAAAAAGAGTCAAATTAATAAGCATGGAGAGTGTCAGAGGTTGGTTAAGAAAACCAAAAGTGATTAACATCATATTTTCAACTGCTTACAGGCACATAAACATTTCCTTAATTATGTATGTATCTTACTGTCTTCTCATCTCATCAGCAACTGACCAACTGTTAAGCATAACACAGTTAAGGCCTTATAGTAAAGCTTTTGGGTATAGAAAAATATTCTAGAAGTCTAACCTTTCTAATGCTATAAAATTTTGACACGTGAATCCCAAAACTATGACACTTCAGACATAAAAAGTGTGATTTTAACACCACATTGCTAGGAAGCTGGTTTTGCAATCCTGTAGCTAAGGAAGGAAACACTTCCACAACCTTCACCCTCACGGAGCACACTGCAGCTCCCAAATACCAGCCAGCACTCTTTCCCCAAAATAATCCCACTCCCACATACCTCGAGCCCAGTGAACAGCAGAGAGGGCAACTGTGAGCTTGTTATAGCTGCTACATGCAGGAATTAGCAGTTCACTTGAACTGGTGTGGTTTGCAGCAAGTTAAGCGCTTCCTGATGTTACAGTTGCATTAAACAACCAAACAAATCCTGATGTTTCCTTTTTGGCATGGAATGCCTGCATTCCTCACCCTACCTACAAATGTCGCTTGCTTAGTTACCATCCTAGTGTGTCTTTCTCCAAGTTAAGTTTTCATCCTTTCTGAAAGGGGTTGCAAAGCTACAGTAGTTTATTTTTTCAGCCACGTCCTCCAGCATGGAAAATTTGCTCTATCAAAGATGCGGTTGCTCTTACAAGACAAGCTTTTCTAACACTGAGGTACACAATTCCATAAACTATACATAAATAAACAGATAGAAATGTAACTAAGTAGTTTACAGATTGAAGTTTTGGTAAACACCAGGTCACAAACAAAAGCTGAAGGCTAAGGCACAGTATCATCACCATTCCAGTATCTTTGTTCCATATACTCCAAACCTCAACTTCTCCTTTCATGACAAAAAGCTCTGGTACAGTGAATAACTGCCTGTAATACCTTTGAGCAATAAGCCAGGAGAACAAACTATTTATGCAAAGGAAATTAAACTGAAAGCAGTTCCTCATTCCCTGAAAGAATTCTGCCACCCTAAAACCTGTAGCCTTAGCTCCAAGTCACACCTTGACATATCAAGAGGAGGAAGAAAAGCTAAAGCAGATCTAGAAAGGATTGAAAGTAAAAGGAAAGAAAAGTTAAACGTTCATGCTGTTTTCCATACCTGTAGAATCAATTCATAGTTCTGTATAATGTTCATTTATGTGAAAAAACACAACCAACCAAAAAAAAGAAAAAGAAAAAAAAAGCAAAAGTTAATGTTTGAAACCAAGCATCAAAAAAATGAACATATGTAAACATGGGCTCATTATAAACCTAAATAGGATAAGGCATGCAGACAAAGAATATCTCCATTATAACTGCTATAGCTGGAAAAAAATAAATACATTTAGAACCCAGAAGTCATCCCTCAGATGTGCTCTGTAAAGCAGAGTGTTTCTAGTGTTGTCCTCCTCGGTTCAGACTCAGAGGCTGTGAAACCTTACTGTAAAGCACATACAACAGTTCTTTCCATCACTCTAACAAATAATATAAGTGCATTCTCACTGCCTAAATGTAGTTCAGTCAGTTGGGGAAGAAAAATCTGCTCTATGGGCAACAACAGAAGGGGGAAAAAAAAGTCTCCCAGGAGCCATATCCCCAAGAAAACACAGGTTTTGTTATTTAATTGCAGTAAACAAACTCCTTTGGTCATTAAGTGTTATTTTACTCACTCTGTATTCTCTGGGCTGTCCTGAAGTCTGTGATTTTGCTGACAGTTTTAACTGTTCTTCCAGTTTCTGAATCTCCTGCTGAAAATCATCGCGTTCATGTTCTCTTTCTATAGCTTGTTCCTGTAAACCCAGCCAGAGAGAAAGAAACTTGGCATTTCATTACAATATTGTGAACAAGAATGCTTTGGGGGTTGTTTTTGTGGTGAAGAAACTGTCCATTTAAAAATAATTAACACCTTCTAGTAGTCCTGAAAGCATATCTACAATTACAGAGAAGGAAAAAAACCCTTTTTGACTTCAGTGTACATACAAACTACAACTATCAATTAATAAAAAGGAAGAATTATCCTGCAATACTACAGAGAGGGAATTGAAAAAATTAACTTTTTTATTTCTTTTATGAGACTAGAATACCAAAGTCTTAATTTCAAACAAAACTAAAAATATACCATTTTAGGAACCATCTTCCAAGTCGCAGTCACAAACCAGGAGAAGAATTTATCACCTCCAAACCCATGGAAATGTGGTCCCAGGTTCACTTACGTCCATGAACTGCCGCTGGTTTTTAAGCTGTTTTTCAAGAACTTGAATTTGCTGTTTTAATTCAGCAACCTCCAGTAACTGTGTAGCCAGGTCCTGGTTACTGTGCAGCTGTTCTTCCAGTTCCACCTCCAAAACCTTCATTTGAGAGCGTAAGTTGGAATGGTCCTTTTCTGCCTGACACTGAAGCTCTAATTTCTCCTTTGATAAAAATTCTACTTCCTTGAGTAGACCTGAACAAGAACACAAAAATAACAGAAGTTTGTCAGTGCAGGGTACAAAAATCAAATGTTTCAGATGAGATTAATTTCAGGTATTTTGGACAGCATCAAAACAAAGAAAAATATTCCTGATAAATGGGTTAGAAGAGACACAACAGGAATTCTGATGCATGACTGCTCATGGGGTCTCCAAAAGCCATCTTAATAAAGGAGGCCAGGGGTATCTGTTCTCAATCCCTAAGTGAATCCTGGTTGGAGACATTCTAGACCCTTAGAAAGCTTTCACCTTCACCCCTGGAGACCTCCTAATTCCAGAGAGCCCCATCTCACCTGATCAGGAATCCTTCAAGTTCACTCCCTAAGTCCTTGCCTTCTCAACTCCAGTTCCACACTCTTCTTGCCCCAGAGGCTCTTTCCAAACCACACCAGTCCTCAATCGTCCCAATTCACTCCACTCCAGAGGTGCTCCATCCCCAGGTTTAAGCCCCAAATACCATTGTCAGCCACCTAATCTTTCATACCAACCCCTCCAAATGTCCCATCCTTTGCTGCTCTATCCTAAATCCTTACCACCCTTCTTTCCCAACTCTCTTAATCGAGCCAGCCAATATAGAATTCTTGATTCCTCCACACTCTCATGCCAAGATCTTCCTTAGACATCCACTATCCAGTTTCTCCATTACTCCCTGCCTCGTGTCATGCTGGATATACTGCCCCTGCCATCTATAATGGTAAATTAGCACCTAGTCCATCTTTCCAGTGGCCACTGGTGCCCAGCCCAACCCTGAGGCCAGCTGCTATGAGAAAGCAAAGTTATTGTATTTCTCTGAACTAGAGTGGGGATTAAAACCTGCAGAAAAATCATGCTTACAGAAAATCAGTCCAGTTCTCAGATTACAAAGGGAAGAAACACCTGGGGAAAAAGATGGCACATCTACAGACTGCAAAAGCATTACCACAAATAGGAAAATGTATATAGTTTAAATTATTTAAGTTATCAAGAGTTAATTTATAGCTACAAACTGAATTTTCAATCAGCTGGATGCACTCAATACGCTGTTTAGGGGACCAAAACTGAGACTCTACTGTGAACGCTCATGAAGCAAAGCTACTTTTATGTAAACATAGATAAGTAAGCTGAGCATGAAAAACAGAAGCCTATTTTGTATCAAAGCAAGGTCCTGCAAGAGATCATCATTTTACTTTTCAAATGTTCCATCATCACCTTAAATGTTTTCAGTCAAAGGTAAGCCTAAGGACCTTAAGTGGTCATCCAGCCCACTTTCTAGAATGGACAACCACAGCCTGCCTGCAACATTTTTTTCTAGGGTTTCACTATCCACAGGTATTTAATTACATCTCTACACACTTGAAAATAAGCAACATTTCCATATTCATGCTTAAGAGGATAAGTGTCACAGGTTTGGAATGATGCAACAATATTTACACTAAACATCGGGGAAAATGTCACCACAGTGAGGATAATGGAACAGAATGTGCAGGGTCTGTGAAATCTCTGGCTCTGGAAATCAAACAGGCTGGACAAAGAGAAACAAGGAAAGTAGATTCTGATTTGGGACAAAAGTATGGACTACATGAGCTCTCGAGGGCCACAGCAACCCTGTGATTCCAGGATTTAGTCACACTGGTCTCACTGCAGCAACTATACTTTCTCTGCATTAAGACGATATTAAGATATGCAAGTAAAAACTAAGAGGTTAATTGAGCAAATAAAAACTCAGCACACATGGAACTGTACCAGATTCTTTAATCATTGACCCAATTTGCTAAGCACCCATGGTCACCTTCTGAAACCAGTTGAAGTGGACAAAATTGCTCCTTGGTCCCTTTGCACAGCCAATATGAGAGCATGGCACACCCAGCTGAAGGAAACACAAACCACTTTGTTTTGCACTCACTCTACACAGCATGTTAGCCCTGCCCTCCCTTACACATTAGTATACTGGTACTGGGCTCCTCCTGCCAGTTTAAGTTTGCTTTCAGCTGATAAATACAAATCCCACACAGAATACAAATCTCAAAAAGCTCCCGTCCTGGTAAGTACTTCCTGTCTTTGAGAGATTGTAGTTGTCGATTACAACTACATTCTAACTACATTCCCCTCCAAGAGCTCATTTTGCACACGTACAATTACCAGGAGCCATGGACTATATAAAAACAACGGGGCCACGCTCTCTACCTTTCCTAGCATTGTGCTAAATAATCACAATAAATATTCATAAGTTCGTTGTGTTGTGGATGTAATTCCGGCTCTGACAGAATGCATGAAATGAAGAGTCTCCCCCAGTTTCTCTCCCAGCCCCCTTGCAGCTGCATTGGATGTATCATATATCACACGTACCATGAGATGCAGCAGAGCAAGCAGCTGAAACACACAGAAAAAAAGCCACCAGTGTGAATTCCGCTAGGAGACAATCCCAGCCACAGCTGCAAAACAGAGGATATCTTTTGCCAAGAGCTGGGTTTTGGCAGGCTGGAGATGGGAATAATCGGAATGAAATAGCACTCTAGTGTATTTGGTTACACATGGTGCAGAGAGGAGGGCAAGGTCCCGTGCACACTGTTATTTGTGCACCCAGAGGAAGGTCATGGACGTAGACAGACCCTGTGAGAAAAGAACTGACATTTGGGAAAATGAGCACAGGAATTTTTCCTTCTATATCCTAAGAAACATGGTTGATGCCTTCCCTTTAGCTTCCAAAGGAACACTAGTGCTTTCTGAGGAACAAAATACTGATTAGATAACACTGAGTTACCCAGTCACAGTCACCTCCTCAGACAGAAATGCAAGTTAATGGAAAAAAAATAATTAGGGAAACAGATTTTACCTGGAATCAGCAGTATTTAATAGAAAGCAGGTATCAGATTTTGGCAATCTCAGTAACTGCAATCTGTTTGACCAAATTTTGATCTTTTTTTTTTGTTTTTTTTTAAGCACACGTCCCCAAGTGTATAAATAGAATTTCAAGCAACACAATAGATCACCAGCTCACAGATCTGTTCCTTTGTAGACAAAACCTGCTATTTTATTAATGCTTATTCAAATCATGCAATTCCCCTTCAGTAATGCCCCAGCACACTCCTCCCCACTCCCAAAATCATTAGCAAATGCCAAGCTCCATTCTGAGTGCATTTAATCAGCAAGGTCATTCTACTCACATTAGTTACTCCACATCAAAAACGGGAGGAGGCGGCAGCTTTTCAAGGAATAAGCCATGTCAACTCCAAACACGATGATTTATATTTATCACGTTTTCCACCTACTACAAACAATTCCAAGCCAGAGGAAGAGTACTACAGATGATTGGGGTGGGAGAAAGGGGATGAATTTTAGGACTCGGCACTTGCAGCAAAAGCAACTGTTCAAGTTGTAACGAGCTGCTGGCAAGAGCTGGGCTGCTGTTACTGGGAGAATGTCAATCCCAAAATACACTGTAACCAGCTCAGTTATACATCCCCTCTCTTTCAGAGGGCAGCAGCAAATTTCAGGACAGTGAGGCGGTCACCAAAAATAGGTTAAATAAAAATAGTGTTTGAGTGAGATCTGAATGGACAGAAGGAATAAAGATACAGTAACAGGCAAGACAGCTCAGTGCAGCTTTTTCACTCCAACAGGAATTTACCCTGGTAACTTTTTATTCAATTGAGGGTTTTGGTTTACCCAGCTCACACTGTTTTGGGGGAAAAGTTTAGAAACAAGAGACAGTGAATATACAAGAGAACACATCTATGAATATATATATGCGTGTGTAAATAAAATTAATCTAAAAAATGATAGGAGAATTATATTTTAAGTGGACCACAAAACAATCATGGTAACTAAGAATGTATCAGATCTAAATGTCAGTCACTCAGGAGTTAAGTGTGCCTACTTTAGTTTAGGAGGAAAAAAAATAAAAATGCCTTTTCCAATTTGGCACCTACAAATTTTACTTCAGCAATAGACTTCCAAAGTCAAAGTATAACTCCACAGATCCTTCTTGCTTATTTTGGGTTTCCTCTTTCCTCCCATAATTTATTCTGCTCTCCTCTTCTTTTTTCTGACCTACCAATCTTCTAAAATCACTAAAAATCTGTGTGGAATACAGATAGGGCCTACCTTTTCTTTTTGGCATAATTGTATTTCATCTTTATTATGACACAAAGCTCCTGATGATCTACATTGATTCGTGTCTGTAATAGGACTAGAGCTACTACAGAAATGGTTTTACATTATAACCCTGCAAGCTTGTTGCAACATCCTTGGCCAGTCACTTCTTCATTTTCTAAGACAATCAATACTATGTTTTTGCAATTTTCACTATATAGAGGTGGAATAATCAATGCCTCAAATCTTCCTTTTATCTCCTGTCAGGGGATCTAAAGGAGGATTTGGCCCAGCAGGACTCCCCAGCACAGGTCCTGCAATCTGTCACACATTTCCATAACCCACAGTCGTACTTGTGTTCAACAACACCGAGGAATGATTTTGCATTTCCTATGGGATATGTTACTCAATGCCATAATCACTGCTGTAAAGCAAGCACAGCCCCTGGACCAGTTTATGTTCTGCTTTCCCCTGAGGAAGAGAGCTCAGAGACAGACACAACTATAAATACTAACTTAGGTACTATGCATTTAGTAGCAATATGATATGGTGTAATAATTTCAAACTAAAGAGGGTAGACTCAGACTAGATAGAAGTTAAGAAATTTTTCATGATAAGGGTGGTGAAACACTGGCAGCTTGCCCACAGTGGTGGTGGATGCCCCATCCCTGGAAACATTCAAGGTCAAGTTGGACAGGGCTCTGAGCAACCTGGTCTAGTGGCTGGTAACAGGGCTGGAAGGCCTGTCCTGTGAGGAGAGGCTGAGGGCTCCGGGTTTGTCTAGGCTGGAGAAAGAGAGGTTGAGGGGTGACCTCAGGAAACTGCTCCTGAAACTTCCTGAGGAGGGAATGTGGGGAGGGAGATGCTAGTCTTCTCTACCTGGTTTTCAGTGATAGGAGTGTGGGAATGGTTCAAAGCCACACCAGGAAAGATTCAGAGTGGACACTGGCAAGCATTTATTTACCAAGAGGGTGGTCAAACCCTGGAACAGGCTTTCTAGAGAGGTGGTGGATGCCCCAAGCCTGTCAGTGCTCAAGAGGCATTTGGTCAATGTCCTTAATAACATGCTTTAACTTTGGGCTGACCAAAAGTTATCAGGATGGATTGCTTTAAGTCAGTTCTAAGTGAAAATATTTTAGTCTGGTCTAGTCTAGTGGAAGATGTCTCTGTTACTACAGGAGGGTCAGACTAGATGACCTTTAAAGCATCCTTCCAACACAAATAATTCTATGATTCTATGTACAACATGAGTATTTTGATTGTACTATGCTTTAAAGGTCAAATGCAGAACCACAAGAGTAGGACAATGGCAGAGTTGAGACTCAGGAGAGGCAAGAGGCAGGCAACAGTTTTTCACTAGAAAACTGTTTCTTGCTGTCTTTATTTCTGACCTAAGCATGTTGCCCTGTGTACAACTCCCTGTTACACAGTCTGCTCAGTCAGAAAAGATCTATGCAATATAGCTGAGGGTGGCATTGTGGTGACACAGCTAAGAGTAGTGTAATGTTGGCATTACCAGAAATGGAAAGGCAGTGATCACAAACAATAAAATTTCTACTGGAAGATGATACAGAGAAATTCACTTACAGAAGTACTAGAAGGGCACTAAGGTTGCAAGTTCAAGAAGTCAAAACTATATAATGCCATTTAAGTAATTCACAGAGTTATCATTAAGAAGCAGCACAACCTAGTCTTGGAGTTGCTTTGCAGTGCAAATCACATAACTCTGAACTTTCTCCTGTTAATCAAAAAGTTCTCTTATATGTAAACCAGTTATACTACACTGAGATTTTTTCAGGGTCTTTATTAAATCACTGCTGTCACTGTTAAAATATGTGCTCTTTCATTTGCAGTGTGAGTCCTCTCTTTTTCAATATTAGTAGACTTCATCCACTATGTTGAAGAGTTTCGCCTTACACTACTCCACTTCCCCACACAAGCTCCCTGTAATTAGCTTACATCATATCACTTGCTTACTTGATTACTTGCACCTACTTACCCGAATATGGTTTAGTATTTCAGTGGCTCTGGCCTCCAGTGAGTCACCCTAAAAGCTTAAGATCCTTGCCTCACCTTATCCTCTGTAAGAGCACTACCTCATTCAGCTTTTTCAACCCATATATTTTCCTTTAAAAACCTAAACAGTCTCTCTATCCTTGACCATTAAAATTCTTCCCGTCACCCTGACCGACCATGTGTGTGTGTTTGGACAGGACAAGGCTGGGGAGCAGGGGAAAAGCTTATATCTAAAACTGAGTACACATCATCACAATTCAAATAATCTTCCAGGAGAAGTTTATTTTTTTCTGTCATTATTAAGCTATCTCCTTAGTCCTAAAAGCAGTTAAAAGCCTTCAAGCTCCAACTCTTTCGACTGCAGTACCAAAGAACCAGCATTTCAGTTATTAATTAGGTGTCAATTACCTGTTGCAACTAAGTGGAGTTAACACATGCCTCTTATTTGCTTCAACACTTACAGAATCATAGAATCAGCTGGGTTGGAAGGGACCTCCGAGATCATCAAGTCCAACCCTTAATCCACTACCACTGCAGTTACTAGGCCATGGCACTAAGTGCCACATCCAGTCTTGTCTTAAAAACCTCCAGGGACGGAGAATCCACCACTTCCCTGGGCAGCCCATTCCAATGGCTGACCACCCTCTCTGTAAAGAAATTCTTTTTAATATCTAACCTAAACCTCCTCTGGCACAGCTTAAGATCGAGCCCTCTTGTCTTGCTGATAGTTGCGTGGGAAAAGAGACCAACCCCCACCTGGCTACACCCTCCTTTCAGGGAGTTGTAGAGAGTGAGGAGGTCTCCCCTGAGCCTCCTCCAGGCTGAACAGCCCCAGCTCCCTCAGCCTCTCCTCATAAGACTTGTGCTCGAGTCCCTTCACCAGTCTCATTGCCCTCCTCTGGACCTGCTCCAGGACCTCAATGTCTTTCCTGAACTGAGGGGCTCAGAACTGGACACAGCACTCCAGGGGTGGCCTCACCAACGCTGAGTCCAGGGAAAGAATCACTTCCTTGGACCTGTTGGCCACACTGTTCCTGATACAGGATGCCACTGGCCTTCTTGGCCACCTGGGCACACTGTTGGTTCATGTTCAGCTTCTTGTCAATCCAAACTCCCAGGTCCCTCTCTGTCTGGCTGCTCTTCAGCCACTCTGTCCCCAGCTGGTAGCACTGCAGGGGGTTGTTGTGGCCAAAGTGCAGGACCCGACACTTGGCCTTGTTGAACCTCATCCTGTTGGAATCAGCCCAACTCTCCAACCTATCCAGGTCCCTCTGCAGAGCCCTCCTGCCTTCCAGCTGATTGACACTCCCCCCCAACTTAGTGTCATCTGCAAATTTGCTGACGATGGACTTAATCCCCTCATCTAAATCATCAATAAAGATATTAAACAGAACTGGGCACAACACTGATCCCTGGGGGACACCACTAGTGACCGGCCGCCAACTGGATGCAGCTCCGTTCACCACCACTCTCTGGGCCCGGCCCTCCAGCCAGTTCCTGACACAGCACAGAGTGCCCCTGTCCAAGCCGTGGGCTGCCAGCTTTTTCAGGAGAATGCTGTGGGAGACGGTGTCAAAGGCCTTGCTGAAGTCCAGGTAGACACATCCACAGCGTTCTCCTCATCCACCAGGCGGGTCACCTGATCATAAAAGGAGATCAGGTTGGTCAGACAGGACCTGCCCTTCCTAAACCTGTGCTAGCTGGGTCTGATCCCTTGTCAGTGGGTGTTGTGTGATTGCACTGAGGATGATCTATCCCTTTCTAACTAAGCACAGAGCTACAGCAGTACTGTTCACTAACAGCATTATCATCTTACAAGCAAAGAACCAGCTGCTTTATTTTACTTGCTGCTTTTACAGGAAGACCCTCTCACGTCTGTGCCAGTTTGAGCTGCTCACCGGGTCATCAAACCAAGCACTGATTCATTACAGAAACACATTGCAGCCTGCCCTGATAGGGGACAACTTTGTTTTCCACTCCAAGTGCCATACCCACTCCTCACCAAGAATTGCCTGCTCCTGGGTCAGCTCCTGGAAGCGTTCCCGCATGTTTTCCAGCTCCACAACAAGGCGACGCTCAGACTCCTCTTTCAGGTTCAAGGCCTCTTCTAATGCAGCTTTTTCTGCGACGTAGCCTTCGATAATGCCTAAAATCCCAAGTCAGAATGCAAATAAAGACACGGACAAACTCATCTATAGGGAAAAAGCAGCTTGAAAACATGAGTAAGCAAGTTTTGGCAAATGACCGAAGGTGACATGGAAAGGAAGAATAAAAGATGACTTAAAGTTTACACTGTAGTTAGGCTTTTTGAAGTACCTTAAGAAATAGAATACATTAACTGATACATTTTAACAGATTTTACTGCCATGTTACAGAATGTCTCCAAGTCTACAGAATTCAAATGGGGATCATTAAGCTTCTGATGGTCTGGGATCAGCTCACAACATCTGACACATCCTCTGCTGGGGGCTGAGGTTTGAAGAAACAGAATCTCCAGAAAGGAAGATCAGATGTTAGATTCAGAGCCCAAGAAATCCAGGACATAGAAAGCACAGAATCACAGACCAAGCCAAGTTGGAAGGAACCCACAAGGATCATCAAGTTGCACCACAGGTATTGGGAGGAACGAGCCATGAGTAAAGGACACTGAAACCTCATTTAATTACATTAATTTCATTTTCTTACCCTCTGCTTTATGAAGCTCTAGTGCCAGCTGGTTCTTGGCCTCGCTCTCCTCGCTGAGGCACTCCATCAGCTCCTGGTGCTGACTCACCACCTGGGCAGTCTCCTGATTTCGGCGGCTGAACTCCTCTTCAAACTGTGCGTGGTTTTCATGCATTTTCTCCAGCTACAAGTGAAAAATTTCCCCAAGCATCAGATCTCAGATGCACATGTAGCGTAATAACACTGCAGACATTTCAACAAAAACCCATCTATGCAATAAGGCATAGATTTCATTTTAGTACTAAGTTGACTTTGCCCAAAACCTCTGAACAATTATCACAATTAAACAGTATATAAATACAAGGATGTTTATATGCTGCTATCCACATATTCCCACAACATTTTAACATCAGACTGAGTTTTCCTGAACCTGTTTATTGATGTTGGAGAAGCACTGACATGAAGTGCAACAAAAACCTGTCAAAAAACCTCCCCTCAAAGTTACCAAATGAATCTAAAATGCTAGTTTAAATCTACTTAAGGCAACCAACTTATTGCCTTCCCACAGGATCTGCTAGAAGGCCAAATATATATCCTTAAAACTGATTTCACATTTTCAGTGTTATATAAAGAATCGTTGAAAAGTCTGGGTTGAAAGGGACCTTGAAGACCACACAGTTCCAAATCCCTGCCATTGACAGGGACACCTTTGTCCTAGTTAGAACATCTGGGACCAGTTCATCATTGTATGGGTATAACCCAAATCTGTCTATTCTATAGCCTTCCATGCCATTTCCCAGAAACTGTAAATGAACCATTTACACCATCTGCCCATAGAGCCTGACTCCTCAGGCTATAAACTAGGTGTTAAGAGGCCTGTGAGATAGGAGGATGCTCTTGTCCTTACACCCTTTGTGGAGCTCCCCACCCTGAGGGAAGTGCTGGGCATTCCTGCCTGAACTGGAGAATATATAATCTTGGAGTCTTGGAACTTTTTTAACCACTTGTGGGATCCAGAGGAAGACTGCAGATCACCACTCTCAAGCAAACTGCAGACCACCACTCGACCAGACTGCAACCACCACTTTTGACCAGACTGCAACCACCACTTT
>NW_020884987.1:872219-1009308 GCF_003945725.1 Corapipo altera
GACCAGACTGCAACCACCACTTTTGACCAGACTGCAACCACCACTTTTGACCAGACTGCAACAGCACTCTCACCAACAGGTTTTTTCCCTCTCCTTTTACTTTGGACTCCGGGGGCCCAAAGAACACCACTCTGTTCATGCCCCAAGGTGCTGGGTTATACACTTGGGTTTTGTGGGTTAAAACCAATTGTTTGTCTGTATAATCGTACTTATTGTATTATTTTATTAAATTGTTATTCTGATTTATAATCTCTCTTCTGAGTTGAGTTTGTTTCCCCTGCTGGTTTACCTTTAAACCAGCACAACCTTCCACTAGACCAGGCTGCTCTATATAGATTAAAAAGCTTTACTTGTTTAGTTGACTCTGTAACCAGTTCCAGAAGTCTCTCCACTGCAGTGCGTAAACGATGACAAATTTTCAGTATCATTTCTTCATTTTCACATGCCAATTCTGGCTTTGCAAAAACACTTTCACATAAGTATTGGCTCAACTCAGACCCCTCATCAGCCCCTGGAGACAGCTGGTTGTGTTCTGTGAGAGTTTCATCAAGCAGCTCCTCTACTGAAAACAAGCAAGCTGTTTAAAAACACACACACAAAAAAAAAGACAGCTAGCAACAAAACCAGTCACTCAGATAACAACTGACATCAGACAGTGATCTTGGTTGGTCCTGGAGATGTACAAGGTAAACCTCAGACACATCAACAACTCAATGTCAAAAAATCACCAGGGTTTTTCACAACATTTGGGATTATTATTCTGTACATCAGGACCTGAAACTCCGTATTCACCAAGGCCATAATCCACTCAGGCTTTTCCAACAACGTTTTAGTAGTTGCACTATTAAAAGAACCAAATTGAGACAACATTGATAGGCACTGTCTTAAGTGTGGAGCAGCTTTGAAAGACACAGAAACATTGCAACAAGAGATATCCTCTCTCTTAACTTCATCCATACAAAAGGAAAGGAAAAGGCAGTTTTCAAGAACATGAGTTGCTGATGTATCCAGGTTTGCAGATTTGGACTCACCTTTCTCTAGATGGTTTTCTCTGGCTTTGAAATATTGTATAAATCCCATTTCTTCCACAATAGTGTGAGCTTCTCTAGAATCTCCAGAAGCCAGGTTGTCATCAAGGCAAAGACCAATCTTGCTACAGATAAGGTCCTCAATAGCTATTGTGGCCTTCACCAGTTCCATAAGCAACTTCAAAACCTGCTGATAAGATTCTCGCAGTTTTTCCCTAGAACAAAAGCACATCCAACACTTCAAAAATTGCATGCACTTGATTTGAAAGACACTCTGAACCTACTGAAAAGCTGACAGTCTAAAATGGGTATTTTGCCATAGTTTGACAGTTATCAGCAAAGATGATTCAGGTGACTCACAAAAAACCCCAGGTAATTGTCGAAGAGCTGGCTCAGCAAAACACCTTTGTTTTCTCCACAGGCAGATCATACTGCAATCCCAAGCATCTGAGTCTTCCACATCCATGGAAGCACCAGCAAGGAGTATACATCTACTACTATAGTATCAGTGACATCAAAATAACTAGGGGTGCTCTGGTAGAGCTGACAACAAAAATCGTATTTATGAAAACATTTTAGTTTTAAGCAAAACAGTAAGCCAGTTTCCTAAAGATGAGAGAGAGGGAATTCTTCTTAAAGCTTATTCAGCATGACAGCTTCTCCAATCCACATATTCCCATGACACATCAAAACAATCCACATATTCCCATGACACATCAAAACAATCCACATTGCACTGAGAGGTTTTGTGAACAAGAGGCTTTCTCCATTTCTTCGATTTTTCCAAGATGAGAGACAGTGGAAATCCCAAAACGCCAAAATCAGCACCAGACTGCACAAAAAAGAGTAAGAAAAGAACCCCTTGCCAGATAGGTTGGTAATTTTAAAAAAACTTGAAAAAATTTGCAAATAAAACTAGCATATCATCCTAAACTATTAATTTGAGCTGGCTTAATTTTGCCTGATTATTGATTTCTTTATGAGAAGTGAGAAAACAAGCAAACAAAAAAACCCCAAGCAGTAAACATTATGTAACCAAAGCTGAACAAACCTTTCCTCCTTGGATTGCTCAATATCAGATCTCAACAAGGCTACCAAATTCCCTCCTTCTTGGTTTTCCCTGTCCTGCTGCTGAAGGAGTGTCTCCAGTTCAGAGTTGGTCTCCTCTATTTCATGCTTTAAAGACTCCACTTTCTTCTCCAGCTGTGGAAATGCAGTGACAATGCAACAAAGTCTATCATTTTGCCTAAACTTTGTTTTATAAACCCTACCTGAAAACAAGTTTCTGGAAAAATTACTTATCTCCTCATATTAGTATGCTCAGATGACACCTTTATCCAATTAAAATGTATGCATATAAAAATAAAAATACATGTATGTATGTATATACCCACCCCCTACTTCCAGATTTTGCTGCCAAACAAATTAGTGGCATTTTGTTAGAAACTCTGTCTCATAAGTAAACAAAAACAAATAAGTCAAAATATCTATTGGGGAGGAAACTGAAAGGAAAGAAAAGCATTCTGCTCCAGTGCCAACCTTCTGACACCTCATCAAATCCTGCAAGAAGAGTTGGAATCAATAATGCATTGCCAGTTGGGAAATTCTCAAGTGTTACTCCTGTTTTTTCCCCTAAACAGGAAGGTCCAACAAAACAGTTTAATATACCACAAGAATTATACATGCAGTCCTTCAATATACACCTTAAGAAGGAAGAGATCACTGTGTTAAAAAAACCAACCCCAAAAGCACATTTAAAATCTAGGTTTAAGATATTTTCCACACACCTGGATAATTACTGCTGTCTTTTCCTGCAGCTGGACTGATAACATCTCTTGCTCCTTTTGGTGAGCAGCCTGTGCCTTCTCTCTCTCCTGAATCAACATCTGCTCCTTGTCATGTAGTGATGCCTTTTTTTCAGCTTCAAATTCATCCTGTAGAAATCACATACACTTTGATTTACAGAGAGAGAAAAGAAAACCCCCAAAACCACAAACACTACCACAATCCTCCCAGAAAAATCCCAATCAAATATACCCCCTACTTTTTTTGTACTCTTCAGAAGTACACACTTTACCTCCTGGATTAACCAGCAGTGACTTACACAGTCAACACCCCCAGTCAACAAAATCATGCTCAAATCATGATCAAAATCAAGAACAGTGTGGCCAGCAGAACCAGGGCAGTGATTATCCCTCTGTACTCAGCATTGCTGAGGCTGCGCCTTGAGTCCTCTGTCCAGTTCTGGGTCCCTCACTACAAAAAAGACATTGAGGTGCAAGTCCAGAGAAGAGCAACGGAGCTGGGGAAGGGTCTGGAGGGTAAGTCCTGTGAGGAGCAGCTGAGAGAGCTGGGGGTGTTTAGCCTGGAGAAGAGGAGGCTCAGGGGAGACCTTGTCATCCTCTTCGAGTACCTGAAAGGAGGTTGTAGTCAGGTGGGGTCAGGATCTGCTCCCAGGGAACAAGGGACAGGACAAGAAGAAACGGCCTCAAGCTGTACTAGGGGATGTTCAGGTTGGACATCAGGAGCAATTTCTTCACAGAAAGGGTTTTCAGGCTTTCACAGAAGGGACTGCCCACGTTAGTGATGGAGTCCCCATTCCTGGAGGCGTTTAAGAACAATTGGATGTGGCACTCAGTCCTCTGAGTTGACAAGGTGGGGATCAGGCACAGAGTAGACTCAAATTATCTTGGAGGTCTTTTCAAACCTACATGATTCTGTGAAAGCACTCTGAAGGCAGGGATTATTAGACATTGCCCACTCCTGCATCAGCAAATAGGGGAGGTGAAACAAGGTCCTGCTATCCCTTTCCAAACAGAATCATAGAATACTTTCGGTTGGAAAAGCACTCCAAGATCACAAAATGCAACCATTAACCCAGCACTCCCAAGCCCACCACTAAACCAAGTCTCTAAGTACCACATCCATGCTTTTTTTGAACATTTCCAGGAATGATGATTCCACACTGCCCTGGGCAGCCTGTTCCAATGCCTGACCACTCTTTCAGTGAAGAAATTTTCCTTTATACCCAATCTAATTCTCCCCTGGTGCAACTTGAGGCCATTTCCCCTGGTCCTGTCACTTGTTACCTGGGAGAAGAGGCTGATCTCCACCTCCTGTCTACACGTTCCTCTCAGGGAGTTGTAGGGAGTGAGAAGGTCCCCCCAACCCTCCTTTTCTCCAGGCTGAACACCTCCAGCCAATCCTCAGAGGACTTGTGATCCAGACCCTTCCCCACCTCCTTTGCCCTTCTCTGAACATGCTGAAGAGGCTGAGCTAAGAGGCTAAAAGGAACCCGGATTAGTGATTGTTTCTGCAATACCAGAATTGGGAAATGATCACAGTATAAAAAAAACTCTGGCAATTTTGTCTATGAACACCAATGCATTCCAAGGTGATAGCCAACTATTTCTTACACTGGTAAGTCAAGAAAACAGTTATTTCCCAGAGCAAGAAATAAGACTTCAGAGCAGAGCACATGTAGTCACCTGATCCTTTGCAGAAGACTGAGCCAGTCCTTGCACTGTACTTAGCAGTTAAGAAGGTAAAAAGTGAACTGACACAAAGGAGTAGGAGGACTTTCCTTGACCTAGAACACTGAATTTGCAGACAGTCTCTGAAACAGCCTGCCTGTTATTCTCAGATCCACTTAAAGTATATCAGACCATAGAGGGGAATTCTGAATACTAGAAATCTGCTAGGTAAGGCAGAGGGAAGGAAAGAAGGAAACTGGCTGGCATGAAGACAACTGCATAAATGAGCACAGGGTAGTGGGCAGGGGAGGACTTGTAAAAATATGTATCAGCACACAATGCAGCTCAGCCTGACATTCCAGATAGATCCAGCCAGTCTCTTCTGACACAAAACACCAGTCATTAAGCTCATGTGGGGGGAATCCATAGACAGTTGAACCAGCAGGAGAATTAGTCCTGGCAAAACTTCAACAAAAAGTGAGGTTTCTGGTGTCCCGAATGCTAATTAGGGCAGCATGAGAGAGAGAAAAGCAGGGACCACTTCTGGAGTATCTGCATAACACTCAGTCTGGTCCCAGCTTCTGTGAGCTGAAGGCTGGGGTTCAGCTGAGGACAGCAATGTCAAATACACCTGCAGCAGTTTTTCAGGACGTGCTTGTGTCCTCTGTTTCAAAAGAGAGCTGCACCAGACAGAGGGAAGTCAAAGAATGGTCAGGACTACACAGAGGTCAGAGGCAGGAAACATCTTGAAGATGCTTATCATGATGGAAGTTTAGAACTCAAATGATGAATCCGTGAAAGCAGAGATTAACAACAACAAATATCTCACACATAAAGAGCTCACTGTCATCACAGACTTAGTAAAAGCTTAGATAACACTGAATATGTTTTTGCCAAACACACAAGAGTACAGTAGACACAGGATGACAGGCCAAGGGCAAAGTCTCTGCAGACACCAAGAAGAAAATGTCTCAAATGACAAATGGAACATGTACACAAGGAATGTTGCTTAGAGCAAATATTTTCCACTGATTTTTTGGTTTTGTTTGAAGGACACCATTTCATATCCAATTCAGAACCTGAAAATAACCCTGTAGTAAATACAACTGCTCACATCACACTACTTTATTTCCAATGCTACCTTTCTAGTTCTAACATAATGAAGCAAGGAAAAGATTTAACTCAGCGTCATTTTAGACACTGAAGAACAGAAATTTACACCAGTTGGTCTTTTTCAGCAGAACACTCTCCCAGTGCATATTCAGAAGTGCATTTTCACCAGAGCCTACCTTCAGCTGTGCAATCTGCTGTTCCAGCAGCACTTCTGACTGACACTTCAACAGCTCAATCTCCTCCTGGAACTGAAGCTGCTGCTTCAATTTTACCTCCTCAAACTGCGCCAGAAGAGCTTTCCTCACAGATTCTACTTCAGAGGCCGATGCAGAAGCATACAGCTGTAGACAAGTAAGGAATATAAAGTATTTTAGACCATAGTATTAGAATTAGGGAAAAAATAAAACCAAACTAAACCCATCAAGCTCAACCAAATTCTTAAAAGCATGTTCACAATCCTCAAGGTCATACAGGGCTTCTTTCTATCATCATGCTGAGTACAGAAAAAAGAAAGCTGATAAAAATAGATAAGAAGCAACTAGGCATTAGGTATCAACCCTGTATTCACAAGAATATCAGATCAGACTAATAAAGTATTCCTTATTCTTTCCAACAGATACTTCCCCAAGAGAAATTCAAAGAAATAAGGAGGAAAGAGGAGGAGAGAAACACAGGGAGAGCATATTTTGTTAAGAAGTGATTTCTCTTGTTCAAATGGGAACAAACAGTACACAGCTATATTTAATGCAATTATCCTATGAGATACAACAGAGAAAGGTTTGAGGATTTTTTCATTCATTTGGGGTTTTTTGCTTATTATTCTAAGAAGTAGTCATCAGAATGGTCATAAATCCTCTTTCTAGGATGAAGAACTTAAAGACTGAGCAACCATTAGAACCTCCCAGAAAACTAACAAAACTACCTTCCTAGGCAATCTATTCTTCCAAAAGTGATTTGAGAGTTATTTGGAACACTATCCAACTTTCAAATTAGTAAGTGAAAAAGCCAAAGTTAATTGTATTTTAACATATTTTTCGTGGTTATAGCTGGATAAAGCTCATTTTCTTTGTGACTTTGCCTACTACATGAATGTAACATATAACACAGGAAAGTGAAAAGTCTTCATCACTCATGGCTGCTTGCATGCACAGAAGTCAGACTGAATGAACAGAAGATCTTAATTCCATTTTGATGCTTAAAGAGAACTTAGCGTGATAATCAATCTTTTTAGCATTCAGTATCAAAGTAAACATCAAGCTTATACATAAACATTCCTAACAAGAAGAAATGGCAAAGCTTTAAGAGCAAATAGGAATATTTCTCAACCTCACTGAGAAATCACATTTGGAAAAGTAGTACCTACTATAATTTCTCTAAGAAAAGAAGAAATCAGTGTTAGAAGAAATAAATGTTAGCAAAGAATTTTTACTTAAAAAGCAGTTGCTTTCCACAAATGGTTAATGACCTAAATTATTCCCTACTCCATCATGGTCAGTCTTCATGAACGAAAAATTGGGAAAGGTCTTTACCCTTCGAGCCTGCGCAGTGGATTTTTTTGGTGAGACACAGTGTGCGCTGAACTGAGCCCACCCTTTAATCCTAAGGTTCATCTGCCGGGGCCGAGCGAGCTCGGACGGTGGCAGCGAGGTCCTCAGGACATAGGTTTGTTTAGAGTGACCTCCTCTTAGATGGATGGCCTTACAGGGCTGATGAGCTCCATCTGCCCGGAGGAGTTCCCTGACCGGGAATCGAACCCAGGCTGCGGTGGTGAGAGTGTTGCATCCTAACCACTAGACCACCAGGGGTCCCTAGTTTTAAATCAAAATGGCAGCTTTAAAATTTTGAATTAAATATGACAGGATCTCAAAAGAAAGCAAGCTCAGCCCAGTCCCATAAAGAGAGTACTGCAAACACGGGTTTAATTTAAAAAAAAAAAAAAATAAGTCTAATACACACATACAAATTCCCTTAAGTCCTTTCAGATAAAGCAAGGCCTAAAAATGTTAAATTTGTCTCTTTATATCTACTGGCACTATTAAAAAACCCCCAGAAGCATCTTATTTCTCAGGTTAATAAAACCTGAATTTAATTTAAGATAAAGCATGGATTATTTTGGTTTTAGGTATTAGCGACATTCTGACCTCTTGCTCATGTTCATGCTGTGCTTTTAGTTTCCCCAGTTCTTCTTCCAGCTCCCTGGAGTATTCCTCCTTATGTTTCCTAATTTCTGCCTCATGAAGATCCTGAAGCTCTTGGAGTGCCTTTCTGTGCTTTTCCTCCATATGCAATACTTCCTCACGCAACAGATCCAGAGCCAGACATTTTTCTTCTTCCAGCAACTGCCTTTGATTTTGAAGAGCTATGTTCAAATCATCCTGTGTAAGCATTAATTAAAAAAGGGGAGGGGGGGAAAGAAATCATTACAAATATCTTTGCAACCTCTTTGTACAACACATGTCCCGCTTCTCCTCCTGTATCAAAGCTTTTCTAAGTAAACAGGAACAATACTGCCTTGTGAATGATGAGCACACATACATATACATACCCTTTACAGCATTTAAATGGGTTTATTTTTCTTGTCTACTAAAAGTTTTGTAAATCCCTTACTTATTAGGGAGGATCTTTAGATTCCTAGAGATGTGGATTAACCTCCAAGATTACATTTATTTTTTTCTAATCACCTTCTGAAGAATTAAACGGTAACTCTGTCAGAGAGAGAAACTCTGAACCACAAAATGGAGACTTTCGGGTCTGAATTCTGCTGAAAGATTTACCTCATTTGTACCTTTTCCACACATTGAGATACAAAACTCATTAGAGTGAGCATTTGGGGCAGGAGGCAACAGATTAGCTTAATTTTCAGCTGGAGTTTCCTATTTCAGCTCTCAATGTGGCCACACACAAGTGTCAGTGCTAGCACAAAGAGGGCATAGAAACGTACCCTGAGAACTAGGGAAAAGGTGATCCCACACAATGTACCACGAAATTTCACCTTCTATGCCAGGTTTTCTTTCTGACTCACCTTATGAGCTTCTTCTGCTTCAACAGCCATGGCTTTAAGCTTTTCCATATGAACAGTAGCTAGCTCAATTTTCAAATTATTCTGGGAAAGCTGAAGTTCTTCAGCATGCTTTAATTTCAGCATCTCAATCTCCTGGACCAGGTGTGCTTGATGCAGTTTATCCTGTTCTTGGAGCTGTTCCATGTGCTGCAGTTGTAGCTTCTCCAAAGCCTGACTATGTTCATCTCTTATATTCTGAATTTCAGACAGATAGGACGACTCCAAGGAATCCAGATTTGATAAGTGCTTAGCCTCCAGTTCATCAATTTGGGCCTGATGCTTTGTCTGTAGTTCAGCAACACAACCTTCAAGCTGAATCTGCTGTTTACTTTCCAGTGTAGATTTAAGAGTCTCAATTTCAGCTTGGTGTTTTGTTTGAAAATCAGCTGTCAGAGACAAAATTTGCTGCTTATGCTTCTCCTGTAGGTGCTGACTTTGGAGTTCCAGCTCATACACATGTTTCTTTTTCAGCTCTTGGAGAAGAATCTCTTGCTCAGTTGTGAATTTCTGAGTCGTAGCTTTGTGTTCCTCCATAAACCTGTATTATTTCCAAGAAAGTTAAGAAACTATTGTCAAAAAGGCACTGCTTGGGGTTTTTTTTAATAATTGAAGTAATAAATAAAGATCAAAGGAAAATAAATAGATCCTACTTTGCCTCCACAAGTTTTCCTTTATGCTCAAATACAGAACTAAATTCAAAGCAAGCCACAACAACGATTTCATAGCCACATAATTAAAGGTTTCTGCAATGTCACTTGGTAGTACCTGGTTATTGCTCGAGGGACCCCTATTAACTTACTAAAACTAAAACACTGTCACATGAGAGCATCTAGGACATGGTATATACATTGCTACCTCTCAAATATGTTGCCTTCAAGGCACCAGCATAACAAACACCTCTAAAAACTTCTGCTAAAGACAGACATAAAACCACCATGGAAGCATTATGTGGGATACGTGGGGGCTCCTCCAAACTCATCTCTCTGAGGTCTGCTCAAAGTTTGATGCAGAAAATTAACTGTCCAAAGTGCTGCCACTTGCTGTAATCAGTAACTATGGTATTTCTGGATGCAGACACCAATAACTAAAGAGCAATCAATTATTTAAAAGTTAAGTTTCTGCTCTCAGTGTTTTCTTACTGTCATTATTTCTCCAATCTTGTTCTGTGAGCATGTGTTTGGGGAGGAAAGAAGGGATATATTTGAAGCAATGCATGCAGATACAAACATGTGGTTGCTTGAATATTTTCTGTAATACACTTTACAAAACAGGTGCAGGAAAGGGAAGAAAACCAGCAATTCCAGCCTTCACATCTAACCAGAACTAAAGAATACCAGAGGGGGCCATATCAACCTCAGCATTCAGTAGTTAGTACAAGCTTCATTCACCACAAAAAGCTTGCTCAAATTCATTTGAATTGTTTGAAAATATTTAGAGAATTTTTCTACTTATATGTCCTGTCACACTTCCTGTCTTCAAAGCCTGGTATATGATTTTCAGCTGTGTGTTGTACTCTTAACAGGTAGAACTTGACTATGTTTTCTCTGCTAGACTAGATGAAATGCATTTACATAAAGCAAAATTATAGAGCAAGCCATAATAGACAGCATTCCTGTTCCTTGGGACAGCAAGCCTTACATATGTAAGTTAGTTAGTGCCATCAAGTGACAAATCTACACCACTACCACTCATTAAGTTTAAAATAAGAAAAAGTAACCGTAACAACGAGTGAACCGGTAAGGGAAACTGCTCACACACTCTGGACTTACTTGTTTTGTGCTTCCATAAGTTTCAGTGCACATTCTTCCTGCAGACACAGTGTGGCCTTTTCCATTTCCTTTGCCATGAGGGCTTTGGCTGCCTGCAGGTCAGCCTCGTGCTGCTGCTGGGCTTTCTGCGCAGCCTGCGCACTCGCAAGGCTGTCCTCCAGCTGCTGCAAGTTGTTTTGCTGCTCCTTCACCAGCTTCTCCAGTTCCAGAATTCTGGCAGCTTGGTGATCTCGAAGTTGATTCATTTCAGCTTCACGAAGACCAAACTCTTTTTGCAAACTCTGCTTCTCAGATTCTGCTCTGTTTTGCAGCTCGACGCGCAGCAGTGATAACTTCTCTTCTGCTTGGATTCTCTGGGCCTCACTTTCGCATTGCCATTTCTTCTCTTTTTCTTTGTACATAGTCTCTATTTTCTGGACTTCTTCTCTGGCTTCTCTTAACTTATTCTTGTGATCCTCACCAATTTCGTATTTTACCTGTGAATGCAGTTATTAAAAAAAAAATTAATAAAACACCAAAACCAAACTGAAGTGCATGAAGTGAACATTCTCACGCATTTAAAGTCCTGGAGAGATTCAATTCTTGTAGTGAAGTAACCCTTCCTAATAAAAGTAAGGCTGAAATGGCAATTTATGAATTGACATGCATTAAATTGAATGCATTTTTGAGAAATAATTGGGGTAAGGAAGATAAGAAAAAACTAAGGCAAAATTCTAGCATTAATATGGTACTCTACATTGTTTTCTCTTGAGGTCACTTATCTTCTTTTCAGGAATTCAACTTATACAGTTATGGGTACCTTAGGTATTTATATTGGGTATGAATAAAATTCTCTTTTAAACTTCTCCTTCTACATTCCAGTGGTATTTTCCATGTAGTGTCCAAGTTCATGACAAGGGCAGTTCTTGGACATAACACAAAAGCCACATAAAAAGCATGTAGCATAAAAACAGAAGCCAAAGCTTCTGAGCAAATGATTGTTCAATGAAAGAAGGCAAAAAAAAAAAAAAAAGACTTTCTCTGGTTTTCTTCATCATTTTTTAAGTCTGGAAAAGGATACACTTATCCATCTCTTTTTAAAAAGGGAGGAGAAGAAGACTTGAGAAATAAGAGCTTAATCTATCTAATTCTCATTAGCATTCAAATACTGCAACAAATTAAACAACTAATTAACATCCAGTTTAAGGTTATCCTCAGATGGGACAGCTGATTTAACCGGTAAGAGGGACGGTACTACGTAGGATTCTCTCAACTCTAAGACTTTGAACAGGAAGGTACAAGAGCTACACCAAAACAGACTTGTATTCCAACATTTGTGTGTATCCAGGCAAGTCCATTTAAAGCTGAAGCCACTGTCCCTAACCCAGGGACATTTAAAGGCAAGTGTTGCCTCTGCCTCCCTTGGCCCTCCCTACAGATCCGAGCTTGCCCAAATCTACGCCAAACAGTTCTGTAACACAAATTAACCTTTTCCATTTCTTCTTTCAGATGCTTCTCATTCTGCTCAGAAAAATCTTTCTGCTTTACAATCTCTTCCTTTAAGTGCTTTATTTCCTCTGAAAGCTCTGCAATACGCTGTTTCTCAGAGCTGAGGAGAGAGAGCTTGGCTTTGTGCTCCTCCTCCAGCACAGACACTCGCTCAGCCACCTCCATTTCAACCTGACATGCTGCATCATGAGCACTCTGGAGACGCAGTTTGGTGATCTCTGGAAAGAAAAAAAAAAGTAAAATAAAAACCCAAACCAGACAATGAAATGACATTCTGGAATTTATTTTATTTTAACAGATCCTGTTAATGCACAGAAATAAAGCTGCATATTGTCAGCTTTACCCAGGCTAACTACAGGACAACAAGAATCCCATATCAGGATGATTTTATACTCTGTTCTATTATATCACCACCTATGGAATTTATCAGTATCAACACACACAGAACAATCATAAATCCTGTGGCTGGTCCTCCCTCCTTATTTGCAACAGCCACAGGAGTTGACTTTCTTTTTGGGTAGTGTAACAGCAGATTTATGGAAGTTTCATCTCCTCTTTTGTACATACTATTTACATAAAGTATTTCCCCAAAAATTAGACAGGACAATCTCTAAACGTTCTAATTTAAGCAGTTTTGACATACTGTCTACTATTAAAAATAAATAAAGATAACTGCGAATTAAAAAACTGTACTGATCCTTTCAACCAACATACAGTTGAATTATAGTTATAACAATATGTGTTAATTAGCTAACCGTAAGTTATGGATTTTAAATCCAAGTGTTTGTGTAACAGTGCCCTTCTAGGCATCAAAAATGGAAAGCTGATCCTTTTACAGTTTTAGTAGTTTTTACTACAGAATAAACAACTTCAGATCACCACATCTTTGGAAGTACAACTCAACATGCCCATAAGTGCTCGATAATAACAAATTTAAACAGATAAATCTGTTCAAAGAAAAACATAAGCCACACAAGCAGCTTACCATTTTCCTTCCCACTCTATCAGACCATCCTACCTTTAAAATGTTCTTCTGAAAGCTGGGCACGGAGTTGCTCAAGTTCTAAACAATGCTTTCTCTTCATTGCCTCAATTTCTGTCATGCATTTATCTGACAGATCCATCTGCATTTTCATCAGGTCCTCTTTATACTGAAGTGCAAGGGAGGATCTTAAGGAATCTAATTCATGCCTGTGTTGTTCTTTAAGCTGTTGCTGCAGACAGGCAAGTTCTTCCTACAAGTAAAGGGTTAGGAAGAGATCTTTAGCTTTCAAGAAACCATGAAAGAAATCTGCCAATGAGAGGAAGGAAAATTCCTTTTTGAAACTTAGTCAACTTGAAACAAATTGAGCAAAGATGTCAAGATCTTAAATTACAACAAGGCGTACGAAAATAGGTGCATAAATGAAAGGGGGACCGAGCTAGCATCCTGGTCTGAAGAGAACAGACAGCAAAGAAAGGCACAGTTACTACCAGGACTATAGAGAAGAGAAACAACAATTCTGCACTTGTGTAGAAGAGCTTTGTAGATGAGTTCCTTACTCGTTACAGGATAAGCCAAAAAGCACATAAAACACATAAAATTACAGAACACTGTTTGATCTGTCCTGCTGGGCTGAGAACTATTTTAAGTCAATAAAATATACTTGTCAAAAATAATTAAGCCTTACTAAACGTCTGAAATTAATTAACTCTTTGTAAGAGCAAGGAATTAGACATCTATGTTCACACAGGTCATATAATGAACAACAGAACTTTCAGCATATCAAAATCCTACCTGATGCTGATTTAGCTGATCAAGTGCAACTCTTCTCTCTTTGTCAGCAGTATCTTCAAAAACTGTGACAGAAGAACTGAGAAAAGGGTTTTAAAGTTTTTAAGATTGTAACATGTCATGAATTGAGTTAAATTAACCTGATGACTTACAGTGTACTACCGAAAGTAGGGAAAACGCAACTACAACAACTGCTCAGGGTTGGGCCCTCATCACATCCCATCACTACGTTTCTAACTACCTAATGCTCAATCTCAGAATGTGTAGAGGCTAATATCCTCTTTAGTATTAAAAAAAATAAAATGGAAGCATGCTGTCATTGCATGAGATGAAAGGAAAAAGAATAGACCACCTGATGTCCCCTGCTTGATCTTGACTCATTTCCAACTCCGATAGTGAATAGTCCTTCAGTTCTTGCAGTCTCTGATGCAACAAAGTCAATTCTTCTCTGTAGTTTTCTTCAGCAACTCTTAACTTCTCCTCAAAATAAAGCCTCAGTTGTACCAGCTGAGCTTCATGCTCATTGTTTCTTTGCTGACGCTGCTGTTCAAACTCTTGTTTCAAACGCTCTATTTCCTTTACCTGTGATGCACGAGCCAGGAGCTGCTCTTTTAGCTCTGGAATGGAGGCAAAACCAACACAAGCACTAAGAACATGTATCTTTAGGCTAAGTAATTCTGTAAAGGTCAGATTTAGTTGCTGAATGTTGTGGTTTAGGAATGGTATCCCCCAATTTAGTACTCCCATTAAAAAGACCATGAGCTGCTCCCCTCTCCTCCCTCTCCAATGGGAGGCACAAAAGGGGTAAGATCATGGGTTGAGATCAGAACAATTTGCTGGAAACAGCAATGAGGTAAGAAAACTAACAGTAACAGCAACAATATTAATAACAAAAGTGTACAAAGGAGAGGATGATTCACATGGAAAACATGTTCATGGTGGACCTGGGGTCCACCATTAACAAATGGTGGGCAGCTTCCCCCTTCCACCACGTCCTTCTTCTCAGAAGCCAGAGAGTCCCTTCCCCCTGCCCACAGCAATGACCTGATGTGGTACAGAATAACCTCACAGCCTCCAGAATAACCTCCAGGCTCTGCCCCCTCACAGCTACTGAAAAAAATAATTCTGTCCTGGCTGGAACCAGGAAACTTAGACAGCAGCAAAAAGTTATCCCACAAGCTACGTAAGAAAATGAACTTCTGAAAGACAAAACATTCCTTCCTCTGAAGTCACATTCTCATTTACACCGCATTCAGAGAAACCATCCTCATGATGAGAATCAAAATTATCAGCAGACTGCTAGTCCTCCTCGTTTCCTGCAGCTCTAGTCTAGTAACATGCAGAGCCCTGCACTATTGCTTAAACTTCACACCTGCTTGTTGTAGCACCGAGAAGCAGTGAATTAGTCAAAGTCATTTAATTTGCTCCAGACAAAACTACCCAAACAGAACAAACTTTAGCACAAACTAAGCAGAAAAACAAAAATCACGAGAAATAAAAATAATAAAATCAATTCTGGATTACTTCACTAATGGTGAAGTAATGCTCATCGTGTGCACAAACAGAAGCTGAACTCACTGAATTAAGAAGAACCATCCAACAAAACAGGAATGCAGCAGAAAGCAGCTATCAAAGGCTGGTTCAGCAAGCTGCCCTCCTTCCAGGGAGCGAGGACAATGGTCAGCACTGCAGCCTATTCAACAGCCCTCTGAGAGCTTTCTTCCCCACCTTCTGTATTAAAGCAGCAGTAACATACCAGAAAGTTAAAAGGTGGGGGGAAAAAAAAAAGGACAAAAACCATGAAGAAGAGTTTTCCAGATAGCTCAACTTTCCAAATAACTACAGTTAGTTGAATCCCCAAAGAATCAGCTGAAGAGGGAACTGTATTTCAGGCAGAAAGAACTTGGTTTAATTCTTTGAAAAGAAAGAACTTGCTTGGAGAAAAGCAGCTGCTTATATTACACAAAAAGAGAAATTTTACAAATAGAAACAGAGGATGTCATCCAGGAGCAACACAGTTGACTGTCACACTGTGTTTTTTCTTGTAGCAAGCCGGAAAATGCACACTTGGAAGGAAAAAATTCTCACAATGAACATTCAAATAGAAAGAGTAAGAGAAGAAATAAGTGTTCAAGGTCAGGTTGGACCTGAGCAACCTGGTCTAGTGGAAGGTGTCTCTGCCCACGGCAAGGGGTTGGAATGAGAAGATCTTTAAGGTCCCTTCCAACACAAACCTCTCCATGACTCCACGATTCCATGAAGCAAGTCCATGGCTCAGGCCTGCTTCCAAAGGGAGCAGTTGCCAGGCACAGGGACCGGTGGAAGCGGAAATCAAGTGACAAGGAGGGACTGGTAACACCATCAATGAGATAGGTAAAGGAAGTCCAATCTGCCGTGGGTAGGTTTTGCCTAATCAGCAAAGTCTACTGGTACAAAATTAACCCCCCATAAAAGTGTTTAACAACTTTGAACTGACATGTCATTCTTACATCAGAGCAGTAATCCATGATCCAGCTGCTATGATTTGAATCCACCACCAGGAGTCTCCCATCAATCCAAATGCATTGTCAAATGATCACTCAAGTGAAGAACAGCAGAGCAAAACAAACACTAAGATCTCACACACCAAAAGAGAGATCCTCACCTGGACCACAGGCCTGCATTCTGGTCTCACCATCTTCAAGTAAGATGAAGAAACAGAAAGCGTCCAAAGAATGGGAATGTGAGTGATTAGAAACATGGAAAGACATTTGAAAGGTTAAAGATTAGGGCTACAGAGAAGAAATATTCCAGTAAATACTATAAAGTGCTATGTGCTATAATTCTGTAATATCAAAATAAAGTTATGAAATAGTCAAGCCTGGCTAGATAGAAATTCTTTTAATGTATGACCCAAACAAACAAACAATAACCTCACAAAACCCTAATATACTTCAAAAGCAATTTAGTTATATTATTCAGAAAATCTGAAATTGTATTTGAAGCACATTACGTGTGCCTTCTGTTTTAACTACCCCAGCAGAAGTCAAGAACCTCATGTCACAGTCTCAACACAAGGTGAACAGAGGCAGAGTCAAGGTTAACTCATGGTCTCTAGGTCTCTTATTTTTCTAAAAGTTCTTCTTTCATGTATTACATATCTCCTTGTGCACACATATGTGAGACATGTTCATCTTCATTTCAAGCAAAAACCTGTCACCTCCAATCACTACACTGCAAAACCGGTGGTTTTATTTAATACACCTAGATCTTGAAACAAATACAAATAGGAGCATGTTATTGCACTGACCAGATCTTCTCCAGTTTTTAACTACATTATACCTAATTTGACATTCCAATGAAAAATATTTGGTTTTCACTAAAGACTTTTACAGTGTGCAGGAAGGGAGTGGGAAGGGAAAGGAAAACCACAGGAGCAAGCTTTTCCCCACAGTCACACCATGCTTTTTGACAATGCAGAACCTGTCATCTGGCACTGACTCACCTCTCACTCCAGAAACAGACCACTGGGGTACAACCCACCGACACTGTGGTCTATCTGTGTGTTTCTGGTACATACTTAGAAGAATTTTGTGTCAATAATGTGTACTTCTGTGTGGAGAAGAGGCAAAAGATCAAATGTGTCAGTTTTGAACATACCACTTAGCTCCTGTCGGTTCGCTCGGGTACTGTCGAGCTGAGACCAAAGCTGCCGGATTTCTTCTTGTGACTGAGCCTGGAGTTGTTCATGCTTGACCTGAAGTTGGTTCAGCTACAGAAAACATGTTAAAAAAAAAACAACAAACCACAGCTTTTTAAACAATTCTGTTCTAATTGCTTATTTTATATGCAACAGAAATAGGTGTGGAAACACATAGTGGAAACACATAGTGACAACCAGGCTCTCAGCTCCTGACAGTATCACATACTCAGTAGTACTTAACTATTACACCCACTCCTCTGAGAGGGAGGAATTTGTTTCTGATGCTATATTTATCTTCACTGGCAAAAAATAAAGTGTTAGCTAGATAAAAACACAACACAAGAATGAGAAAATTAAGCATATAAATACAGAGGAAGAGACAGCACCTAATGGCCCAAAGGCAATTGCATTCCAGAGCTTTTGAACTCCTATGCTTCATGAGACGCATTTTGGTTTTTCAGTAACATCCCTAAATACAAGCAGGTCACCCAAATGATATGTATATGGTCTAGTTTTTGTTATGCAGAGTACTCAACCACTCTAAACAACTAAAGAAATGTAATTTACCTCCTTCTGAAGATTCTGTTCTTTTTCTAGGCTTTTCATCTTCATCTCTTCTAGGACATGGTTATGTTCAGCCTGCAGTTGTTCTTGTAATTTTGTAATGGCTAACTGGTGTTGCCTCTCCAGTTCTATACATTTTACTAAAATTAAAAATGAGTTCTGTTACTCCATCATCCTGGTTAATGAATAACCTGTCCAGCTTTTGTGCAACAAAAATACACGTGTATGTCTCTAGCCTGCATGTTAGCTTACAGGGAATCACAGAAATACTTCAATAGCAAAGTATTTGAAGGTCAAACATTTCCACGCGGTGTTTTCTAGTTCTCTGCATCCCACACTGTTGGTCGAGAGACAGTCAGTTTTCGAAACTTTTGTTCCATTGAGTTTTAACTATTCACAATCCAAACATGATTTTTTGTTAGAAGAAGCTTCTATTAATATTAATCAGAATATTGATTAATCCAGAAACTGTCAAAACTGGTTTTTGACGGGAAGCAAAACAGCACCTCCCTTTAATATGTTTCTACGTCATATTCTGTGGAAGTCAAAATACAACAATGCTACCTCGGTTTTAAAAAATTTTTCATTTACAACCTGTTTTCTAGACAGTCATGCCACCGTCCCAGCTTTTAAGTAACAGTACAAGCATATATCTTGTATTTGCTT
The DNA here is from genome assembly GCF_003945725.1 of Corapipo altera. Taxonomy (NCBI): domain Eukaryota; kingdom Metazoa; phylum Chordata; class Aves; order Passeriformes; family Pipridae; genus Corapipo; species Corapipo altera. Next base: position 890,838 of record NW_020884987.1, read on the forward strand.
TTATACATGTTGCAAAACACTCGACTGTGCCACTGTTCAGTAAAACAACTGCTTTCCAGACCACGGTACTTACTTTTAGACTGTTCATTTACCACAGAAAGAAGCCCCAGCTCTGCTCTGACTTTTTCTAAATCCATTTCCAGAGATTTCTGCAGTTCCATCATCTCGGTCTGATGTTTTTCACATAGCTCTTCACACGTGTTTTTTAAACGTGTGTCAGACTCTAATTCCCAGGCTCTTTTGAGGATCTAAAAGAGTAAGACAACATTATTAAAGTAAACATGTTTCATAAATTATTACTTTTTTTTTTCTCCATTTATTTGCCCTTTACAATAAATGTGTAGCAGATATGGGACTTGTACCAGCTCTTGTTTTCTGAAAGTAGCTTTACTGTTTCTTGTAGGAAGAACAGAATTTGTACCTCTAATGCCTGGAGACGTGCCTCTTCCATTTCCAATTCTATTTTCTTTCTCTGGTCAACTGTGAAATAAAATATTTATTAATAAATTTACATAAAATGTTATGATTAAATGATAAGTAGAAATACGATGAGATTACAATTTTCAGCATCAGATTCAAGGACTTAAATAGGCAGGCACACAGCAGGGTAAGGTGCTGGGTTCTATCCAAACCTGCTGTTCTGTTATATCCCAGTAATTTACTTTCATTTTAGAAAACAAGCATCTAGCCGTTACAGCTGCAAAGACAATTCAGAAGGTAAAGTTCAGTTTATTTAGCAAAGCCTGCTTAGCTCTACAGAGAACATGTTACTAAAAGAAAATAAAATCCTAAAGATAGGAATTCAATGATGCCATTTTAGCGTTTCCCTGTACATCACTACGATCACAGAATCGTCTCCAGGGACACAGCAGGAGTAGCAGGCAGCAAATATCAAATTTCTTCTATGAATGCCTAGGAAACAAATTGCAAGACAGATGCCATTATCTGCTCAGTTATCTCTGACACCACTGGCTTCTTCCTCCCCAGCTCTTCCCCAGATTCATTCCAGCTTCTTGTTCAGCCCCTTTTTTGGTCTGCAGGTACCCTGTAAAGGCCTATCAGCCACCTTCCCACAGCATCAAAGCATTGTTGCCTTGGCTTATTTATAATATTCAATAATTTATAATGTCCTTCTGTGGGAAACGTCAAGTCCTTCTGTGGGAAACAAGAACTTGGTGCCAACTACCCAGCTAATGGCCCAGGAGAGGCAGAAATATCATCTAAGCTACAAGACACTGTCCCAGCACTCAAAGAAGTTGGGTCATGTCTAATCTTTGCCTCTCTGAAATGTCTGTCCTCTAGCCGCCCAGGTAACAGTATCCACAACTTCCCACCAAGCCTCCTGTATCACCTGATGCCAGATTCTTCTCAGCCTCTACACCCAAGTGGTTACATTCATATTAAGTTACATTGCCAAAAGGCACATCAACAGCATTGATACTAAGAACTGTATCTAAACCTCCTCCTGCTCCCAAGCCCCATTGTGCCATCAGTTCACTGCATGATGGTAACAAATGGTTTCCTACTCTTAGGTCAAAAAGAAACAGCTCTAAATGAATGTTCTCTTCCTCGTAGGGAAGGACAACTAAAGGAATGGGTCCTAAACCTTATTTCAGAGCTCAGTGGGGTGTGATCAGCAGCGCAGAGTCTAGCTGGAGCCCTGCAGGTAGTGGTGATCTCCAGGGATCCCTCTGGATATGATCAAAAACTTCTTTACTGTGAGGGTGACAGAGCCGTGGAACAGGTTGCCCAGAGAGGTTGTGGAGTCTTTCTCTCTGGAGACACTCAAAACACAGTTGGACATGATCCCGTGTAACCTGCTGTGGGTGAACCTGCTCTAGCAGGGGTTTGAACTTGATGATCTCCAGAGGGTCCTTCCAACCCCAACCAGCCTGTAATTCTGTAAAGTTCTCCAGTGAATTGCTGCAAGACTCATCTTTCTCCAGAAATTCCTCAAGCTCTGCCATACAGGTCAGAAATGGTCTCCTGACCTGGGAAGAGGCAAATTTCCCAAACAATGCCAAGAGCACCATCAGCAGGCCTTCAGTACTGCAAAGTGCAGCTTTCCTCATGCTGATGCCAGAATACAATCTTATATGAAACAGATCCCAAAGGACACACAACTACAGGTTGTCACTGAGCTTCCTTTCTGACTCCTTTATCCTCCTTTTGAAACCACTGAGAGGGAAAGCCAGGAAGCTTTCCCAGAAAGACACAGGTAGTACTGACCTAGGGAAAGAAAATTCCAGAAGAAACAAAAGGAGTAGGAGCTCTACTCTTAGCACTGATTTAGTTCTTTATGAGAGTTTGGTCTAATGCCTCCTGAAAGCAACTAGTTCAGTTTAGAACACGGCAAAACACTCATACAGATGAAAAAAAGCTAAACTTGTGTCTGCACAACTTTATTTTCACATGTAAAACATGCACCCTTGCACGTGGCAGTCCAACTCCTGTCTCTATTCAAGGCAACACCAGCTGTCACTCAAAGGGCAGCTCTACACCAAGTCAGGAAACTGCAGGGAGAAAATAATGGGCCATTATTCCCCAATTTTAATACCTAGTTCTTGCTGATGCTTTGACTTCAGGTCTTCTTTTTCCTTCAGACATTGTTCTCTGATCTTCTCCCACTCCAGCTGATGGCGGCTTTGCAGGATGGCCACCTCCTGCGCACGTTTGTCGTTGAGCATCTCCCGCAGCTCCACAAGGGCAGTCTCCTTCTCTTTCCTCAGGTTTGCCTGCGTAAGCTCCAGCTGGGAAGTGTGCATATTGTTTAAGGTCAGGCGTAAAGCTTCCAGTTCAAGGCTGTGCAGTGTCTGTGATGGAGGAAAAGAAGGGTTTCTCCCTCCCCTCTAAGGAAACATGCTCGCTTTTTTCATGACCAGTTTCAGTTTCAGCTGTTAAACACAGCTAAGTTTTGCCTTTCTGTACTTGGAGAATGTTTTCTTTGTGGTAGAGACCCTTAAAAGAACACTTAAAAGAAGCTGACTTTTGTCACACACCAGCTCACCCCAACCCTTCACTGCCTATTGAAAAAATTCCTTATATTTGCTACTGGTTATAATTTGTTAAAAAAATTAAAATTCTGAAGTGGTATTGGAAAAGTAGAAATAAAATTCACCACACTTCATTAAAAAAAAAAAAGGGGGGAATAGCCAACAGTTAGAAATGGCAGCTAAAACAGACCAACCAAACTTCTCAATTCTTAACCTAACCAGTATACCAACAGCTTGTAATTAGACCTAACGCTGGACATATTCTTTCCATTTCCACTTTGCATTTAGTGAAGGTGTTAAAAGACCCAGTAAATATCTAGAGGAAAAAAGTCAAGTTTTCATACTTCAGATGCAAGAAAGCATTCCTGATTATACTAACGGGATAGTTAAAAGTGGGTGGGGCTTAGTATTGTTCCTAAATTCACTTGTTAAACTTACCAAGACATGAAAAATTAGTTGTTTTTGTTCCTTAAACCCATCAATTTAAGCAATTAAGTTTCCTTCAGAATTAACGTTAAAATATAACGGCAGTGAGGACCCTGGAGAACTCCTCTAGGAAACATCTAATACCACCCACCAAGAGACAAGCTCTATTTCTTCAGTTGCAGCACTACATGAAAGAGCACACGCAATTCCCACAGAAATTAAAGGAGAAGGCTCCTTGATTTCTGTGCCTCCTGGAGATCATGAAACCTCAGGTCAGTACTACAGTAATCACTGTGTTTCTTCCTTTTACCTGGGACTGGAGCTGAGCTTGCTCCTGCTCTGCTTTGTGTGTGGCTGCCATTTGCTGCCGAAGTTCATCCAATAGGTGCTTCTGCTCTTCCTTCAGTTCAGCACGGAGCTTCTCCATCTCCTCTTCGTGTTTAGCAGCCAGTTCAGAGATTTCACGATCGTGCTCTCGTTCATGTACCTGCAGAGAACAGGCAGATGAAAAGCTTTCTTTCTTCAAAGTATGGTTGTTTAGCCCTAATTATTGAATCAGAATTCTCCCCTCCTGCTGACCCCAAATCAAAGACATCACGGGAAAAAAACAAAATTAATACACTTTTGCATCTCCAAAATGTTTACACTACTTAAATGACAATGCAAAACAAGTTTATTTTTCCAAAATAAACCCAATTACAGCATTTACCTTTTTTATTACAGCAATCTCTTCCTTTTTTTTTTCTTCTAGCTTCTCCTGTTTTTCCACTTTATCTTTTATTTCAGCATTTAATTCTTCTATCTGAAAACAGGCATACAAACATTTGCAATGGCAACCTTAAGCATTACGAAATCTCACGACTCCTGCAGTTACCAGAGTTTCCTACCTCTCTCTTGTGTGTCAAACTCACTTCAGTTAATTCAATGTGCTGAGTGGCCATTTTATCCATTTCCTCTTTGTAATGTTTCTCCACCTTGGATTGAGCCTCCTGTGCAGCTTGGGCAGCCTGAAAGGATTCCTGCAAGCGAGCCTTGAGATTCAAATGAGCCTCTTTCAAATGGGCAATTTCTTCAGTCAACTGGTTCTTTACCTCACTGTATTCAGTACTCTTTTCCTTTATTTCAGCAGTAAGTTTATGAATTTCTTGGTTGCAAAGGTTTAACCTGTCCTCATAGCCCAGTCTTTCACACTCCTGTACTTCTTTGAGGTTTTTCATTTCAGCATTAAGGTCATGTATGTTTTTCTCAAGGTCCTCAATGATGCCAGCATTCTCCACTAGTGCTTTTTCTGCTTTCACCAAATCCTCCTCCACAGCAGATAATCTTTCTCCTAAGGCTGTTTTTTCCTTCAATAAAAGTGCTAAATTTTGTTCTTTGTTATTGATTTCAGCTTTGAGCAACTCCTGTTCTTTTAGCAACGTCTCCTCAGATACAGTTTTCTGCCCGAGCAGCTCTGCTATTCTCTGGTTTTTAGCCTTCTGCACATCAAGCTGGCTTTGCATCTGATCCCTTTGACTTTGCAAAGCAGCCAACTGACGGCCAAAGAGAGACTGCACTTCGCTTGTCACAGAATCAGAAGCCATTTTCTGCTCTTGAACGTCTTTCACTAATTGCTCCTGAGCTCGCAGCTGCACCATTAACATTTCTCTTTCCTCTTGGAGGTCCTTCACCATTTCTTGCCAGATAGAGGGTTTTGACACTTGTGCCAGGGCCTCTACAGCACAGCGAGGCTGGCCTCCACCCTCACCCTGCTGCTTTACTAGAAACATGAGTTTATTTTCAAGTTCTTTCTCCTTCTCCATTTTTTCCAGTTCTTTTTCACAACAGATCCGTGCTGCACGTTCCTCCTCCAGTTCTGCCTGCATATGAGAGAGTTCAGACACTGCTTTTTCCCATTTTCCAACAGCTTCTTGGGTGTCCTGATAAGCTATCTTCAAGGCTGACTCCGTCTGATGGAGCTGCTCAATTAGCTTCACACATCTCTCTGCTGAACACACTGTCTCACCATCCTTTACGTCACCGTAGTCTCTTAGTTTGTTTTCCTGCAGGCGGTTATCCGGCACAAACAAAACAAACGCCTCTGCTCCCACCTCTTCAAAAGCTTGTTGAGCCAAGGCACTAGGACATGTTCCCTCATCAAGGCTAGAGTTTAATGGAGGAGATATAAAACCTGTGCTGGGTTCTAGAAGCACACTGTTGTCTGGCCCACACGTACTGCATCCACCCTCCTCGATGGCATGACCTTCTGAAGTGCTGGATGCATAGGAGTCTTCTGGTGTTCCTATGGAAATCAGATATTTAGCCAACATACCTTCATCACCACTGAAGAGCCCCAGTTCTGACAAGTGTCCTTCAGACAGGTTATCTCCTTTGCTACTTTCATTATTCTCTGTGATCTCTGAATTCTTAATTTCTTCTAACTGATCCCTTGAGGATTCACACTGGGACTCCAGTTCTTCGTGCACTGGCTCGTCTCCACCTTCCAACTGCTGTGGTTTGTCCCACATCTCCTCAAGCCCTGCTACCTGCAACTCTGACACCCCTGATAAAATTGGGTTTTCCCTCAATTTCATTAGCTTTTTATTGGAGACAATCTCTCCATCACGCTTTTGCCCTGCATCTATACTTTTTTCAGCCTCATAAAGTCGCTTTTCATTTAATTCCTGGATGAAAGAATTCAGTTTCTGAACCTCTTCATTCAAGGACTGTTTTTCTTGTTTATATCGTTGGGCTTCCTTAGCCTGCTCTTCTGCATCAGAAAGTTGACACTTAAGGCCATCAATTAGATTCTTGTATTTAGTCTCAATTTCAGATTTCTCTCTCTGAAAGTCCTCTTTTTGGTTTTCAAGTCTCTTCCTCAAATTTTCATTATTAATTTCAGACTCCTGAAGACTACTATTTAAGTCAATTATTATGCCATTCAAATTCTGAATATGTTCTTCAGAATTCAAAGCATAGAGTTCTTTTTTTAACTGTTCAAGCTCATTCTTGTATTTTAAAATAATTTCTTCTTCATATGCCTGCTTGGCTACTGCAATCTCTCTTCTGCAGCACTTCTCCAGCTCATTCCTCAAGTTACCCAACTGTCTGCAAATATCCTTCTCATGAATGGTTTTCAGTTCTTCAATATGTTGCTGTTCTTTCACTTTGGATAAAGCTATTTCATTCTTTAACTCTGTTATTTCTGAGTCCCGGAGAGAAAGTGTTTGTTGTAGTACAGACAAGCCAAATCTTTCTGTTGCCAGCAGATCCTGAAGACTTTTAATGCATTGCTCTTTTTCATCTATGCTTTTGTATAGCTCTTGCATTGTACCTTTCATATCCTCTTCCATCTGGGCAAGGAGATTTTCTTTATCTTTGGTATTCTTAAAAACAAAACATTACATATGAAATACGCCATTGAAATATGATACGATTTTAATTGCCTTAAGCCTCATGCTTTTAATTTACCTTCAAGAACAATAATTAAGCGCAGGGTGTATCATTGGCCTATGCAACAGAATTTTTAAGCACAGAGATTGGAAAGTACCACTGAAAGACTCTTCAAATGTGATAATAAAAATATCAAATTGCCAAAATGGTATGCCACTGACTCCAGAGAGAAGGGAAATAGTGGCTGTCGCAAACTTCAGCAATTTTAATTACAAATAAAATAAAATAACATCAAGAGCTACAGACACCTCTCCACCCCATAGCTCAGAAAAAATACCTCCCATAGGCAGGAGTAAGCCAACAGAACAGCCATGTCAAATTTTGCCTCCTCTGATTCACTTAAACTTTTAAGGCTTCTATCCATGGCATTGCTGGTTACAGTCTTAAAGGAGATCAGACCTTTTAAGTTGTTCCTTTAATGTTTGTAACCACAATCCCTACAGATTTACTTCTAAAGAAGAAGACTTTTTTCATGATTGTGTCACTACAGCAGGTCCGAGTTATCACCAAATTGGAAATAATTATTATAAAGGAATCAGTGTCTGTTTTTACCTTTTGAGAAGACTCCAACTGTACTTCTAGGTCATGTGCTTTCTGGCGCAGCATCTCCAAGTGGGCATTTTGCTCTCTGAGACGATCCTGGAACAGCGACATTTGCTGCTGGGCTTCTAATCCTTCGTTTTTCCTGAGACTTTTACTCCTCAGCATCTGGTTAACCTGAGCACATAAGGGTACTCCCAGTCAGAAGTCTGTTTGTATCCAAACAACTCATGCACAAGACTCACTGTCTGCATAAAATACACTGCATTCATATACTACAGATTTGCCCTATGGCTTTCATTCTCAACAGATAAGAATCTCCCTAAAAAGTCAGGTAAAACTTGTCATGTTTTAGGTGCTCTTACTGTGAAGATGTGTTAGATGATTCATCCCTATGATGAATTCTCCAGTATTAAGAGCCTAAAAATCTAACATAATGAACCATACTGAATTCCTCCAATATGAAGCAGAACTTCCAATGGACTGGACATACCAATAAGAAGACAATGAACAAAACCAGTCTTCTCTGCAAAGGATTTACAGCTCATTACTAAAGGGTTTTGTTTTTTTTTTTTCTCTCTCCACATCCCTTCAAATGAAAACATTTCCACCATGGGGGTAACATAAAATGTGTTTTACTCATTTTTAAAATCTTTTTCTGAAGATGTTGCTAAAGCCAAGAAATAATACCTAAGACAGTATTAGTGCTTTCATCTATTATCAAAATTGACATGCTTCCACAAACAATGTGCATCCTATCACTGGAATTATTTGGAGTATGCCTCAAGTGCTATTTAGAGGCTTTATCCCAGTCTTTCAATGGCTTATGCAGCAAATCCCAACAAACATCTGTAGAGTAACTTTCACTATTACCACCTATTTTACCAACAGCAACTAGAATTGCAAATAGAAAACAGAAATTTTTTTGTTATTTTACAAGATTTCATTTAGCAGACGATTTATTTTCCAGGGCATGAGCAACTCCCCTGAACTAAAAAGTCCCAGTTTGCCTTTTTTAAAATTTTTAAACCCCATTCCTTTCCTATCCAGACAGTCAAGACATGTAATCCCACCTAGGGCAATTCTTATCCCGCAAACCTGAAATGGTAAGTATACAGAAATATTTCTCTTTGGCTCATACTACAAGGCTCCAAAGACTATGAATATATGGGTTCAGAGAGAACAGCCATTAGAACACTGAGCATCACCAAAACATAAAGCATTTTTTAAAATACATTTTAAAGTAGATGAAAGGCTGCAGTATCTCTCGTTATCCAGGGATTACATCCATGATCAACTTGTTGCACTGAAGCAGGTTCTCTGTGCCACAGGGGGTTGCCTCAACCATCTTCACGTTTTTTTAAATCTCCTTCTTTGAGTCAAGTCACATTACCTCAGTACAGTAAGTTTCTGTCTAAGCGCTGAGCTGTTCCAGTTGCCCAAGTAGAAACTCCGAGATTGCTTTGGCAAAGGAAAAATGATCACGTGCAAACTCAGGTTATTACAGCAGTGGTTGTGTACAGACCCCCAAACCACCAACAGTATTGTGTGAAGTTCCCTAACAAGGGCTTATTAACTGATGAACAAGGAAGTGTAATGACCTCCAAAAACATTACACAATCAAGTGGAAAATATGAGGATATTTCCGTGACTTCTCTGGAAAAAAATGCTCCACCTTGCCCTGAAATCACTATCACTGCTGTGCTACAATATGAACTAGCAAGAGCTACATGATCAGCTCAGTATGTTTCCACATTCATAGTCCAAACCTGTTCTTACTCTCTTGGTAAGGACACAGAGACTGGAGGAGAGGCACACCTGATGTAACTGAAGCTGTAAATCATGGACCTGACCAGCAACGCGTGAAGCCTCTTCCTGCAGGTCATCCCGGTCTTCCTTGGCCTGTTGAAGGCAGCTCGTGAGCTTCCTGATGATTTCATTCTGCTCTTGAACAGTAGTTTCCTACAGGGATCACAAGAAGTGCACTTTTGAAGCTAAAATATTCCTAGTATATTTGGAACCAAGTAAGTTTTCTTCAAAGCTGCTACAGAATCGTAGTTTTAACAAACTTGCACCAGAGGTGTTCAAAGACAATGGCAGGCGTGATGAAAGAGGAGTCTTACACTGATCTCAAGGATGACAAACCTAATCAAAAGTGACTTTTTAAACAAACTATAGGATACCAGTAATGAAATTAACATTTTTACTTCAAAATTTGTAGCTCTAATTGATGTAAAAGCAATAAGGTTTTCAAAAAGTATATAATGAATATTTAGTGCTCCCTAAAATGAGTCCTATCTGTCAGCTCTTCCCTTCAGCCATGTGAAAGGAAGCTAATGAGATGGGACACATTAATCCTATTTCACGTTAATCAAATTAATCTTTTCAATTTATTTCTCACCAACAGGAAATGTCTTTGTTTCCCCAGTCCTAGAAGGAGGGGGAAAAAAAAGAAAACCACACAAAGGGGCAAATAGTTATTCTTAGGAATCACCTGGTAATAATTTACCTTTACATAGAACTGCTAGAGAAGGAGAATTCAATATATTATTTTTTAATATATTGGAAGAGGATGCTGCTTTTTGCAGTTATCAAGGTGAAGCACTTCACACTAAAAAAAAAATACTTCTTTTCAGTTTTGCCACCTAAATATTTTCAGGATTAAAGTGAAATATTATTATCCCATTATCCACTTCTATGAAACATACCTGAAGCTGCATAGAGTCATTGTGCTGTGTGAGCTGGTCCTGCAGTTCATCCATCTGTGCAGTGAGTTTTTCCACTGCCTCCTGTTTCTCCAGAAGTCTGTTCTCCAGCTCAGCTATCCTTGCCTGACACACCTTAGCATCAGCCTCGCTGTATTCTGCAGCAGAATTTATCCTGTCTTTCTTCATGAAAGAAACAAAAACATATTTATTCACTAAAATAATATATCATTTCTGGTTTGCAGTTAGTCTGAAAATAAACTCAGCTTCAAGGTTAAGTCCTAGGTAAATTCTACTTTTAAAGTAATTCAACACTGGGACTTTGTGTTTAATAGAAACACTATATACATGAAGTCCTTAATTGTTAAAAAATTCAAATAAAAATAATTAATAAATAATATATTTTCACATGATACTTTAAGGTACAAAAGTAAATTAAGCATGTTGTGATTCTATAGCACGAAATGGTGGCAATGTGCCATTTTGGCATGTATTGGGATATAAATACCTTCCAACAACTGACTGAAATTTGGGAGGGGGCAGGCAGAATACTACCAAACAAGCAAAATTTTTACAATCATTTGTGCTGACTGGAGAACAGTCCATCCACAGGAAAAATAACAATGTTAAGTTCTTCAATTAGAACTAAATTCCTATGGTTTTGAGAAGCAATATTGTTACATTTCTCACAGAAGATATACAGCATCTTGTATTTCATTTTAAATACTTTTTGTTCGTATCACATGAAACAACTAAGAATGAACCTACTTTTCAATTATATACATCATTGAAATTTCTCTGGACAAAGTCTACAATTTCACTAAAACTTCTTAGCAACCAATTTCACAGCCGGTACAGACAAAAAAGTGCCTGGTTTAGACTGTAAAATAGTGAAATCGCATCAGTTTTATCTCATTTGATAACAATGCCCAATTAATAATTTTAGCAACCAACTATCACAGACCTATACAGGATCTTTTACCAAAGATACATTCTTTCACACTTACTTCAGTTGCATGATCATTCAGTACGTCCCAGTTGGACAAATCAGCATTCCCCTGGTAAGTAAACAAATAAAACAGACACTAAATCATGGCCATTTTAAAAGAAAATAAGGAAAATTAAGAGGGGAAAAAAAGGAAAATAAGGAAACCCAGAATTATTTTGGAAACACCCTAAGCACATGAGCCAGAAAGGTCCATGTTGTGAGATAACATATCAGTCAGAGACTGACTTTTAATGCTAAACCCAGCTGGTCTTCCATGGTAAAATGAAATAATTAACAGCAAAAACCAAACAAACAAGCAAAAATTATTATAAATGTCTACTTAAATTTAGGGCTAAGCCTCACCACTGAGATTCAATGTTTGATCCTCAGCTGTTGTGGCTGGCCAATACAGCTGAGCAATCTCTGATCTCCTGCTAAATACTAGTAAATTGACAGGAGATTATTTAACAAACATGCTGAAACCATTCAGGTAACTACAAAAGAAGTACTTTTTTCTGACACACGTCCATAAGGTAGCTTGGTATCTTGAAAGATGTTTCCCTTTCACTAAATTCCCAACAAGACCAAGATGACTATAGCACTATTTGGAAAAGGCAGCCCATAGCCCTCCCCGTATTTTGAATCTGTATGAAGTAGTTCCCAATGATTACTGTCTCCCTTGAAGTGCCCTCTCCAGGTAACCTAGAATTCCAGCTGCTTTATAAACCAGCTATTTTGACAAAAGCTGGTTAGAAGTTGTAAGTGATTTTTGTTTCTTTTTGAATTTAAGTTCACATGAATATAGTAAGGACACTCCTGTGACTGAATGACAAAATACTATGCTTTTTCTCAAACACTTCGGTGTGTAGCTTCATAACAGCCTTTGCATTATGTTGAAGATATCCTGAAAGCATCAGGGATACCCCCAAAACAGAAACCAGGATCATACATGAAAGTCATATCCTCCATTATTGGAGGTTTGCAAATACACATTAGGCACAAGCAGAGTCACATTTTAAACAAATCCGGCATTGGAAATAACATCTATACTGGCTTTACAATGGCTATTGAGAGCTTGCTGGAATAAATAATAATGTTTCAGAAAACATTAAGCACTTTTGAGCCAGCAAAGTGATACAAAACCAGACTAATAACACGCATTATAAAGTTCTGGCAGCTCATCTGCTATACCTCTTAATCCAGATTTGCTATTACATGAAGTCACAGCCATGTAACCAGAAGAAGAGAAGTCCATGGCAGTGAAAGGTGAAAGACCACAATTTAGCAGGCTAACAGCTCCCTGACATTACCAGCCGTCCAGGCCGTATCATGGAGATGCCTTACTCCATACCTGACACCACTTTGTAACAGATTGAATTATTACAAGTGAAAATACACCAGTTTAATTCCTCCTCAATGGCAGCTCGTTGAGAGTGCCAGTGCCAGCGAACTCGCGCCCAAGTACCACAATCACCTGGAACACTTGTTATCTGCAGATGGGGCGAAGCCAAGGCAAGAAATACTAAGATTTACCTCTGTTGTCGCCTCTAGTAGGTTGGTGTCTTCATCCTTACTCTCTACTCCCTTACCAACTGCTACTGGGTGCTCTTCCTCCGGAACGTCATGCGTGTGGACAGCCGAGCCCTTCCTCTGCGCCGCCTTTTTCTGCGGCTGCGCGACGTCGCTCTTTGCTTTTCGCTGTCTGAAGTAAGCAAACTGTGCAGAAAAGATTGGAAGAGGTAGAGGGAGAGGTAAGCGAGGAAAAGGTAGCAGGACCACAAGATTAACACAGTCATGGGTAATGAAAATCCTGTCTCGATAAAATCTATACATCTGCAGAAAAACTGCTTTGTCTCCCTACTTTCCATGCACTCACAACGTACTGGATGACTGAGCCATTAAGCAACAGATCTCACATCAGTGCTAAAGACTCATTTCAACACAAGAATCAAATTTTACTCAGTGAAACTTTGTGTGTTAATGACAATCCAGAATTACAGCAAGGTAGATCAGCGAAGGAACGAGTTGTCAATATACTAGAAGCATCAGGAAAAAATAATAATTGAGCAGTCTTTCTGCAAGACTAGCAAAAACGAGAACCCCCTTGTCACGGTGCCAAAGCCAGCGCACCCCTACAAATATATCTAAACAGATCCTTGCCAGCGTAAGCTTTGAGATTAAAATTAACGGAAGTGAATCCTCATGCTCCTTCCCTGCCACCCCCTTAAGAGAATACAGCAAAACTTCCTCGCCAGAAAGCAGCCTCCAGTACATAAATAGAAAATCAATTAAGCCAGGTCATTTTAATTTCTTTTGTTGAAGAATCAGATGCTCTACTTTATCAGGCTATCACAGCTCCACAAAGCTCCAGGGACCTGTAAAGAATGTCACTGACAGAATTTATTACCCAACTCTCCCTAGCACCTTAAACAGCTTAAAAAGGATTATTGTTATTTTCAACTCTAGTATTGTGTTTAGGGAGCATTTCCAAGTAACATCTCCCTCACAGCATAAATCCAGATATCCTTCTCATAAGAAAAAAGCCTTCTTCAAGGTTAAAGCCATGGTTTATCAAGTGCAGTGTTACATCCTTGTGATGAGACAAAACAGATAGTTGTATGATGACTGGATGTAAACATCATTGCCAAGTTCTACCTGCAATACATATGAAAATCCAATGCTAGACAGCTTGGTTTTCCTGTCAAACAGCCACCTCACACAAAAATTTTGTGTCTTCTCATTCAGTTTGTGAAATGGATCTAGTTCAGTTCCCTCCCCTTACAGCAACTTCCACTGACACCTTAGCTACTCCACAGAAATATGGATACACATCTGCTACAACTGAGTAGCCTGTTTAAAAGGTGTACTTGCAGAAAGACAAAGTTGTATTTGCTGTTTCTTACCAGCTGATAAAAAACACTTAGGTGCAAACAGCTTATTTTTAATTTCTATACTTATTAATACTGAATGCAGATTAAATGCAGATCACCTGATGTCCTGTGCCTTTCATGATAAGCAAAATGAACAGGCCAGTACATAAAGCTGCAGTAAGACACAAATACTGTTCTCTGAAATCAGGTGTTAACTCTAGCACTTACTGATGGCAATGCATGTTAAAAATAGCTAGTGCACTAATTAACCTGATAACATGGGGAAAACGGGGCAGGAGGAAACCTGCAGAAAAATAGAGAATAGAGGAAACTGCTGAAGCAGGGAAAAAGGGAAAACAAGTGTAAAACAACCAGAAAAGATGAGAAAGGAAAGGCAGAGAGAGTGGGCACCATGGAAAGCAGTTAATGATTTCATGAAGGGACACGGAGTATCTGACATTAAAATACCAAGACTTGGCATGACTGAATACACAACCATGAATTTTTAAATGCACAGCCAAAGAAAACAAAACACATTTTATCCAATTCACATGCACTAAACACACAAAATCATAATACATATCATGCAAAAATAACCAACTATGCCAAAATTTAATGGAACTGCTGGACTTGGTGGAGTGGCTGGAGTCAAATATTCTTCTACTTATGGAATCATTGGATGGGGAAAAGTTCTATTTAGAGCAATATTGGGTTTCCCAAGCCTTCAATCAGCTACACAAATTTAAGTGTCACTGTAAGAGTATATCAGATTCTGAGTCATCCAACACAAAACAGCAAGTGTGAATGTGAAGCAAGCGTGACATAACTGCCTCTCCCCCACTACAGTGAGATCCCATTGTGCCCCTTTTGAAGGATTTCACTCTCCCTTTGCTTTCTAGAAAAGTGCAAAGGCAAAAGCTTCACTTCTAGCCAAGATGCAGCATTCCACAGGAACCCCAAGAGCACTGTCCACCACAGCAGCCAAAGCAGCTCTCCACGACAGAACACCACCTTTCTGTGGGTACCAACACTCTGCAACTTCATTTCACCAGAAACAGTCGGTTAGAAGCTGACCTGCTGCTTTACGTGCTTCAGAAATTAGTACCAAAACCAACACCCACAGAAAATTGAACTGAACAGAAAACCACATCGCAACCAAATAGAAACAGGTTGTCCAAATAAACTTCTTGGATACAGCTCTTGGCTACAGCAAATATAAGCAATAAGTGCCCTCAGACAAAACCCAGAAACGTTTTCTAGAGCTTCCTCAAAATGATGAAGTGGGAGAACTTCCTGGAAAACCTGAACTCCTTTTTCGTCTCCTAACGTGTAAAATACAGGAAGAGCAAAAGCTACTCACATCTGGGGTATGGCACACAGAGCTCTGTAACTAAAGACACAGGGGGCTGGCATGACTAGCTAATAAAAAACAAGGAGAAAAAAGAAGCACTGAATACTTGGGGTTTGTTCTGTTTCTCCATTATTACACCTTGGCTATCAGTATTGCATTTATTATTTACTACTGTATTTATTAAAAACAGGAATCCGAAGTACCTGATACAGTCAGCACTTAGCTGCCAAATCATTACAATTTCCAACTAATAGAACAGTTGTTATTACGTGATAACTTAAATCCAAGTATTGATTTTAAAATGAAAACATTTACATTATATTTCTTTCCCAAGTCATTGCTTAGCAGACTAAAATCTAAGGACGTCAATAATAAAATAATTGGGGGGGTGATTCGGGGGAGGAGGGAGGAGGTAAGCAAAAAGCCCCACAGCAGTTCACACCTCCCCACTGAAGCAGTATGAGACTGCAGTTACCATCACTGCACAGGCTACCCAACCAGCCTCTCTCCTGTCCCCTGCTGTCCCCCTGTTACTTGTGCAGTGATGAGGTGAGATGATTCAGGGAGCTGATCTGATGAACACTGAACACTTCTGTGTCAGACCGCAGATGGGATCACCTTAAGCTGCTCTAAGCTGCACCACAGGAAGGAAAACCTGTACCTGTTCACGGTCCTGCCTCCCTTTCAAAACTCCACTTGCATTCAAGAGGAGGACAGCACAAAGAAAACAGGAAAAAAGAAAAACAAAAGAACAAAACAGGAGAAACGTTTCCTTATGGCTCTATTACACAAGGGCCTTTAAACATGAGCTATCCAAAGGCAGTTTCTGAAGGAAGCTACAGTCCAGCAGCACGGCCACATCCTACCGTGGGATTAAGAACACACCACGGGCTACACTGAGGGGCATTTATTCCAGTAATTAGCCCAATATGCACCTGTTCCATAAGTCAGCTCTACAACTTCAGATATATAAGTAAAGATACAACAGCAGGGCAAGCACACAGTAACACATGGCAGATGTTGGGTATGAGCATAGTAATGAACGTGCATCTCACGTGCTTGCCTTACAAACCCTAACACACTACCTTTGTGTTTACTAAGCCCCAACGGATACTGCTTCAATTCATTCATCCATCCCGGTGTTTTTTGAAAACTTCCTGGTGCCCACAGCCTGCCAGCCAAGGGACAGATCTCTGTGACATTTTAAGAAGCAGAGGAAGCACTACAACCCCCTCTGCGTTTCTAAACCCTCTCCTCTCAGCATACCAAGTACATGACACTGTGCAGTAACAACGTTAATGGGGCTGCTAATTATGCTTTTTTTTTTTAAAATGGGAAGATGAGACAGATTTAACACATAGTGCAAAAAACCAGTAAATGCAACACTGGCTCTGCACATGTAACCTGAAACATAATGCAAGTCCGTGCTTTTTTTCTTTTCAATGGCAAACAACAGCTGTGCAACAGGTGGGAACTGGTAACTTATTCAAGCGAAGTCTATCACATTTTTTCTCACTACAAACAGATTCTGCACTGAGAGTTAACTTATGTTAACAGAAATGTTAACATGGGTCTTAGCACACTAAGGTAACTTCTCAACCTGTGGCTGTAGCCACAGACTGGCTAGACATAGCCAGAAGGGAAATGTGACAGCTCAAAACCCAGCAGAAATGCTGAATTAAAAGAAAAGTAACCAGGCATTTCTAACCAGCTTATTCAACACTGATACCAAAACAAAGCAGAATTTTTTTTATCTAAGGGGGTTAACACACATCAAGCGTTAATCACATGGCTGCAGACAGCAATTACTAAGAGAATGTTATCTTTATACATCAGCTGAGTTAGAAAGGACCCACAAGGATCATGGAGTCCAACTCTTAGCCCTGCACAGGACCATCCCCAAGTGTCACACCCTGTGCCCCAGAGGATCATCCAAACACTCCTGGCACTCTGGCAGCTTTGGTGCTGCGCCCACTGCCCTGGGGAGCCTGGTCAGTGCCCAACTACCCTCTGGGGGAAGAACCTTTCCCTGAGATCCAACCTGATCCTGCCCTGGCACAACTTCAGGCCTTTCCCTGGGGTCCTGTCCCTGGTCCCCACAGAGCAGAGATGGTGCTGCCCCTCCTCTGCCCCTCCCCAAGAAGTTGTAGCTGCAATAATAAATACTAAAACACACAAAGTCTGCTCTTTGGGATCCTCACCTGGAAACGCAGTACTCCCCCAAATACCCGAATCCCAGACAAAATCGGTAGAGTTGGTAATTAAAAGCTAACACCAAAGCAAAGCAGGACGTGGAGGCAGGCACACGCACTGCTGTCAGCTGCTCCGAGCTCACCTGGGACGGTGTCCGAGTGGCAGGATGGGAGCCCTCCGGGCAGCCTGCCGGGCATACTTTTCCCTGTAGAGCCGCGCTGCCCAAGTGAGTCCCCCCGGACTCCCGGCACAGCCGCTCGGCCCAGCCGCTGCCGGGACCCCGCACGGACCCCGCCACGCAGAGACCGCGGGCGGGATGGGGCGATACCGCAACCCCCGCCCCTCGCAGCCCCCGCCCAGCCGGCACCTCTTCCCCTCACCTTGGCCCTGCCGGCCTCCAGCTTGCGCCGCCGCGTTTCCTCCGCCGCCTCCATGCGAAGGCCGGTGTGGCCCGGCCCACGCCCCCCGCGCCGTCACCGCAGCGGGGACTGAGGGGCCGCGGTCATGGCCGCCCCGGGGCCGCGCCAGCACCGCCCGCTCAGCGGGGCTCCCCACGGATTGGCCACAGAGCGGTACCTGGCAGAGTCACCGACCAATGACGAGAGCGTTCCTCAGCCTGGCCCCGCCCACCCGCGCTAAATGGCGCCTGGGATAGGCCGGAGCGCACCCTCGGCCCCGCCTACTCCCCGCCCCCCGCGGCGGCCGCCAATGGGAGCCGCCCGCGCCGTTTCAAACGGGCCGCCGGCCACGGCCCCGCCCACGGCGGGAGGCGGCCAATGGCGCTCCCTGTTCCCACCCGGGAGTCGCAGCTGCAGCCACTGAGGGTGCCGGTGGGAGCCGCGCCCTTCCGTCTGTGGTGTCGGAAAACAACACTCTAGGACTTTTAAAAAGAAAGCGAAAAGCACTCTCTTTACTACGGCGGCCGCGATGCGCAGGAGTATTTCCCAAAGCGTGCGTGCCTGAGTTACAAAAGCCTCTTGCTTTTATTTGGTTACCTAATTAACAATTCAAAGCATTATCTAATGCTGTTACGCCCACTTCCGAAACCGTGCCTCCCACAGTACCGCCCTCGCCACGCCTCCCCAATTTGAGTCGGGAGTCTCAACAAGACCTCATCTTCATCTTCCCTTCTTTCTCCTCCTCGTCTCCTCTGGCTCCTTCTGGAGCGGCTCCAAGGCTTCTGAATAGCTTTGACTGGTTTTGTCAGATGTTACGTCTCTTTCTCAGTCCAGTTCACAGATAAGAGAAACCCTTTACATTGTTAAAATTCCCATCTATCGAGCATTTTAGAAAACCGGTACAAAGGCACTAGTAAAATTACAATATAGGTTTTAGGCTACATCTGTGCCCTACCAGTGGCCAATGCCGGCAGCCCTGTTGGACACGGAGGTGCTGGCACAGGAGAGTGACCTGCCTAAAATCGGCACTCAATTTGTGAGCTTTAGAAGCCAGGTGCTCTTTTATTCCAGCACGCTGGAATGATTTCGGCATGTCAGGTGCCCCGGTAATCAGCTCGCTAAAATGCATCCCGTGACATCTCAGTTCCAGCTGATATGTCTGCATTACACAATTATTCATTTTTGTTCCCCACATTCCTGTTCCATATTCCTGACGTTTCCAAACTCTTACTAGCATATATCCATATCCTTATAAGGTTTCTGAGGGTCTCTGGTGGTCATGTCTGTATGGAGGCCCCAAAGCTCTGAGTGACCACCTTATGAATTTCTTTAAGATAACACTACTGGTTATATATCAACCAGGCATTGCCTGCTCGGCTGCTTCAGCTCCTTCCTTCATTGTTTCCTCACCTTAGTTGGCTGATGTCTTTAAATTGAGGCACAGTCATTTTCTGTGGTACATTCTGCTGCAAAAACTATTAGTTCTTGTTACGTCTCTAAACCCCAGTGTCAGCATCCAGCTCAATTATAAACTCCTGTGTGGAAATGTTGCCCTTTACAGCAGGCCTAGACCACCTTTTATAGATATATTTCATGTTTTACGAGGTCTCACTGCTTTATTTTCCTTGAGCCATAAGGAAACGCAGAGTCCCTGCATCCAGGGGCACAGATGCAACAAGAGTGACCTCTGGAGATAATTGTGGGAAAACAAGGAAGAAATGAGGTGCTCTTTTCTTAATGTTGAGTGTTATTAACCTTAGAGTCACCTACAAAAATGGTGACTTCTTTGTCTTTTGAAGACATTAAAATCACACTGGAAAATACAGGCTTTAATCAAATTTGTTACTTGGCTCAGCTCAGAGGTAATCCACAATACACTGGGGTTTTCTTCCTAAGAAACACTGACATCTGTGCATCTTTATGAACTAGCACCCCCTTTTCTACCCCTGATCCTTTCTGTGCCTTTGGCCCTTAAGTTGGGTTCTTCTGAAGGGTCATAGAAGTGTGGACTTTTGCCCCAGATTCAGACATTACATTGTGCAGGTCCTGAACTGGACCTAGCTTGCTCCTGTGGACTATTACTGTCCAGCCTGTGTCAACCACCATGCAAGTATGTGGGAAGAAACATGGACATATTCCTGTTCTCACAATAAACCATTTTGTAGCAATTTCCTGGTCTCCCACGTTACAGACAACCAAAAAACCAGAGCAGTGTGCTCCAGAGAGAAAGCTGAGCAAGGCAGGGACAGCAAGGCTTTCTCTAGTGATCAGAAAGCTCATCTGCATCCAGAGCAAAGTGAAGATTAAGTTTTACCCACTGCAGAGGTTGCTGGTGGACAGTATATGTTGGCCTTACTCCACCTCTTTGTCCCTTTCTCACTGGAGAGGGTGGAGGGAAGGGAAGCAGCTGCTTGGAGCTTAATTTATAGATGGTTTTAAACCACAACACTGAGAAGTGAAAGGAAGCTTAAGCTTAGAACTAAGAAGTTTCTTAAAAGAAAAAGATAAAATATCACACCATTTATAATGGCAAACTTTCTAAATAAGATGTCACTTAAAAACAATTGATTTAAAATGAATTGCTGCTTTGACTTCTTGCTCTGGCTAAAAATGAATACTTCATGTTTCATGGAATCACAGAATGGTTTGGGTTGGAAGGGACCTTAGAGATCATCTTGTTCCGACTCCCTGCCATGGGCAGGGACACCTTCCACTATCCCAGATTGCTCAGAGCTCCATCCAACCTGGCCTTGGACACTTCCAGGGATGGGGCAGCCACAGCTTCTCTGGGAAACCTGTGCAGGGCCTCCCCACCCTCACAGGGAAGAACTTTTTCCTAACATCTAATTTAAACCTATTTTCTTTTAGTTTGACTCCATTGCCCCTTGTCCTGTCACTCCAAGCCCTTGTCCAAAGTCTCTCTCCATCTTTCTTGGCAGCTCCCTTCAGGCACTGGAAGACCACAATTAGGACACCCCAAAGTCTTCTCTTCTCCAGGCTGAAAAATCCCAATTCTCTCAGTCTTTCCTCGTAGGAGAGGTGCTCCACCATCATCAAGTTTGTTTGGGCTTGATAGGTCTTAGTTAGTTGACAATTTTATTTTTTTTTTAAATAAACAGCTGATGCATTATATTTTCTTATATCTCTGGCTGCTTGCTGAAATGTCAGGATTTCCAGTGCTGATCTAATTCAGTTGACTCAAATGTTAATTTGCAACAGAAGGAGACAACTGATTGGAAGGAAATTATATGTCCTTCTGGTAATTTGTGGGGTTTTTTTTATTCTTTTAACTCCTTTAATACACTAAAACAGTCTTCTAAGACTGAAATGGTAGAGTCTGCTCTCTAGGGAACCAAAGCATGGAAGTTTATTGTCTCTGGACATTTCCAGGTGTGTCAGTTTGTTTAAATAAAATATTCTTTTAATATTGTCTTTTAGAACTCCTAGTAAATAAAATCAAGGATATAAAGTATCAAAATCAATAAAAGACATCAGAGAAATGTAATACTGGTATGGACATCACCAGGTTATCTAATCCATTCTTGTATCTGAGGATTATCTAATAGTCCTACAAAGTTCAAAGCATTTGTTTTTCATTGTTTCATATTGTTTGTAAACAACTTCTGTGAATTTTTTTTTCTTTCATAGCTGCTCCATCATTTTTCTTACTAGTTAATTGAGGTTTTTTTTTCATGTTTTTATCAGGTTTTCCTCTTTCTCATTAAGCCAAATGCCCACCCTTTTCCAAACAGAACCCCCATACATCTTGTTTTTGATTGTATCCTCTCATTTATTTAAAGATTGCTGGTCTGTCCTCTTCTCACTGTCCACTTACTAATTAAATAAAGCCAGTTCTTACAAGTCTTCCTCAGAAATTACATTTTGTAAATGTACCATTTTAAATTTTTTTTCTGCACTTCCTTTCCCTCTAAAGCCACCACGTCTAAAATTAGGCACAGTGTCCAAACTCTGACTTCAGCACTGCTAAATAGAGCAGAATAATTGTCTCCTGTGAGGTGCATGTAGCCCTGCTGTTATTCCCTGGTAGAATTAAATTTGTCTGATTTTGCTCTTCTGCATCTTCATGCTCAAGTGTGACCCCTTGTTTGGGATTCAGTGTTGCTATAGATCCCTTTCAGCAAGATCCTGTGCCTGGCTGGCACATTCCTGGCAAGTCATTAATTAGCAGGTTGTAAGCTGTCCCTAGAGCAGGGATCGCACTGTGACCAAGGCATCCATAAGTGTGGGAAAAGAGAAATCCATTTAGTAGATTTACTGGAAAGCATTTTTTTTTTTTACCTAGTGTTGGATCTCCTCTGGGATATCTGTCACATCAGGAAGAAGTTTCTCTCTCTTCCTTTCCCCTTTAGTCAACTCAGTTTCTTAACACTGGTGCTGTATTTTTAATGGAATATTTATACCTGGGTCTTTTTTTCAGCCTTTCTTGTAACCCTCTATCTATACTGCAATGAAGGCTCTAGAAATTTAACTTTCAGGGGGCACTGTATTAAACCAGCTGATGGCAAAGCATCAGCTCAATATTCTCTAGCAATCAAAAAGGGTTCTTTTGCCTAATAATGAAGTTTCTCTGACCTCTCCAGGGATTCCTAGCCTGTGTATTTTTTAAGGACAGATGATACACATGCTGTGGGGGTCACAGCTGGAGGAGCTGGTCTGTACTGCTCCCACACAGCTTGGAAGCATCTCTCAGCTTCTCCAGCTGCCGGCAGTGGCTCAGCTGCAGTTTTGCTGTGGCCTTCAAGTGAGAAAGGGGTTGTAACTTTGCTCTCCTAGGAACAGAACTGGGCTTAAAACATGATACTGAGAATGAGTGTCTGCTACTGGGTTTCTTACGCCTCGACGTTCATTTTATGGATGTCACTGACAAATGTTACCCTGTTTTATGCTGGTAGGGGGAGCCACTCTACAGCTTGCTTAGGGGATGGTAAGCAAAAGGATGTTATACTGCAGCCTCTTTATACTTAGCCAGGGAGAAGTTCCAGCTATGCTCCCTCATTTTCAGAGTTTTTACTTACTATGTGGCGATGAAAACTCGTGTGAAGGGTTATGCCAAAAGTGTGCAGACCCCTTACAGTGGGATAAACAGGTGTCAATAAGCAAAATCATAACCTGACCCCTTCCATTAGGCTTCTGTTAAGGAACCACTGGCTTTTATCTCTTTTTTTCTTGTCCATTAATGTGCTGGGCATTTGCTTTACTGAAGGTACACAAGCTTCTACGCCTGGAGATAAAATTGTTTATGTTATGCATCGACACTGCAAACTTAGCAACCAGGTTACAGGCACAAAACTCTGAGCTACTTAAAAGGCTCTAACAACACAGAGGCCAGGCTTAGTAACACGGGCAGGAGAAGGCTAGCAACCACCAAGAACGGACAAATAAATATTCAGCCTCAGTTTCCCTCCTGGGAGGGAGGCATCACGATCTGCAGCACAAAATTGTGTTGAGGGAAATGGCAGGGAAAGCTGTGCCTGTGACGTTGTGGTGACCACCTGTGCTCATTCTTACCTTGGAGTGAAACTGCAGCTTTTCTCTTCTTCTCACGGGTTCTCCCAGTCTTGTATTAATATTTTTTAATAATGGAATTATTCTCCTGTGAAGATTGTGGATGGGAAAGAATGACCACTGAAAGCCTACCTGCCTTTGTTTAGCTTTTTAACCTGGTTTTGCCTGCCTGCTCTTCCAGGAGACTACTATGATGGCAGATCCTTCAGTGGTGGACCACCTGACACGACTGAAACTCAAACTCCTAGAAAAGGTAAGGGAATAATTCCGCAGCGGTCACCTTTGCTCTGCTTTTTGCTCTTGCCTGTTTAAGCAGTAACATTGTATTTTAAAATATTATACCTCTGCTGAGGTACAATGGGGGTAGCCAACTGAGAAGGTCTTTCTTCATGCAAGCAGAGGCGGACCAATGTGCAGCGGTGCTGTAGCTAGTCACTTTCTTAAATAACATTGTACGAGCTTACATGGACCTAAGGTAAATTAAATAGACTTTGATCTTATGGGAGATGTCATCAGCTGAAAACCAGTTTGAGTTGTGACAGGCAAAATTTAGGAGTAAATTTTGGATAAAGAGGTCCTCGGGTTGTTTTAAGGCAACTTCATGTCTGCTGTCACATCAGATATGTTGCCTGGTGAAACATGGGCTGGCAGCATATGAGGTGCTGCACAGAATCCCAGCTCCCCTTGCTTGTGATTCTGCACTCTGTGTTCTCCACTCTGCTCTGTTCCTCCACCCTCAGTACATCTGACATCCACTGGCGTGGATCTTCTGCTTCAATATCCTCCAGAAGCCACTTAGGGTGTTATCTGAGAGCAGAGTATTCTGAGTTGGAAGGATCATCGAGTCCAGCTCTGAAGTGAATGGCCTGTACAGGGATCAAACCCAAAGCCTTGGTGTTACCTGCATCATGCTCTAACCACCTGAGCTGATCTGGAAGGAAAGGCAATTTGTCTGGAGGCGTGGGTGCTGCAAGTGGTGTCTAACCTGTCTCCACAGCAGAGCCTTTTTTTTAAGATGCAGCAGCCATTGGAGGGCAAAGCTTTCAGCAGTGTGCAGCCGTGCAGAACCACGGTGGGAGCCCGTGTGTGAGTGAAAGGTCTCTAATTTCTGAGCATCGGGGAGCAACAAGGGCCAGCTGCTCTCTAAGGAGCAGGGAGTTGAGCATAATAACACATCAGCAGAGCAGGGGCCTCGCTGGAGGCAGAGCCAGAGATGGTGGCCAGGTTCAGCCAAGATTCCAGACCATCAGGCAAGCTCACAGTGGTGAGGCAGGTCCATTGCCACCTTTGGAAGTGACTGAAGGTTGGGATCAAGGTTAAAAGAATCCCTGGCCAGTCACAGGATGGCTGGGGTTGAACTGCAGATTCATGCTCATCCAGTATAGTTCAGGTATGAACTGAAGACCTAGAGCTGAGATTAAAGGGGCACATGAGTGGCAGGTAGAGCTGAACAGGGTCATTTAGGCCTATTAGTGTACCAAATACCCCAAACTTGACATTATCAAGTTCTTCATACGATCCAGCTCTCTTCCCTACAACATAAATTATGTATAAATCTCCTGATTCACCATGTTATCAATTTTCAGGTCTGGAATGTCCTGGACGGTTGGAAGCATGACATTTCTGTTACTGTAACTAGATTTGTAGTGAGGACCAGCATTTGTCTCCAGTTCTGCTTTATTTCCTCCATCCCAACCTATGTCATAAGGTAGGGCTGGAAATTCCTGTGAGCTTTGCTGCCTGACTTATAACCAGTTCTTATTATGGTTCTACCAACAGAGACTACAAAATGAACAGGAGAACCTGGAAAAGATGGAGTCATCTCTCCCAGCTGCAAGTAAGAGAAGCATTTGTTCTAATTATGGACATAATTTAGAAAGAGCTTAGTGATGTTCTCAGGGAGGAGTTCCTCAGTCGATCATCCCATTCCAGCACACAGGCACTGTTTATAATTATAATACCTACAGGTTAAGGGCTCCCAGTAAAAGCTCAATGATATTTCTAGATTGTAACCTGGGCTCCCATTCATTGAGCTGATGGACAAATAATTGGGAAACTTCCAATGCTATGGCCAAAAATTAAAAATCCCTATAACAACTTACAGTTTCAAAATCCGAAGTGATGCTTTCCAGAGCAGATGCCAGGCATGTCTCCAATGTATCTGAAAACATTCTTCCTTATTTTCATTTCAAGCAAGTTCTGAATCAACCACATGTGGGGAGAACTGAAGAGGAAGTTGATTCAGAACAAAAAAAGAAAAAGCAAAGTAGGCATTCAAAACTGAGTTTGTTTTGATGTGTCACAACAGTCAGTCATCCTCTGCATATACGGAGTACATCTAGAAACTTTCAGGCTGAAATGAGTTCCTAAGCCAGGAGGTTAAAAGGGGGCTTTAGAGAGCCACCTAAAGAGTTCAATTTCAGAGAGAGTGCATTGCCTTTGTAGAGCTGTGGAACAGCTGTGACTACACATGTCACGAAGTCATTTTCCATACATGCATTTCCCAGGAAAAGCAGCCAAAAGCTTTTTGTGGAAGAAGCCAAGCTATCTTATAACACATTTTCTAAATTAATCTCACAATGTAGGTGCTGTAATAGCTCTGTATTTGTGATCCTTTGAGAAGATAATGGACTTTTCCTCCTTCAGGGAACAGACCTGAGGACATGCTCCAAAGTGCCCTGAGGCGAAGGAAAGATCTGCTGCAGGAGCTTAGGGTAAAAGCCCTCTCTGTGGCCAGAAGCAACAGAAAGGGCCCATTTACCTGCACATCCACTGCTGATGTGGATTCAGTGTTTTCCTATCCTTTGGTTCTTGGGCTGGGCACTATCAGTGCCTTGCTGCTTTGGAATATGGAGGCTGGGACAGCTAATCAGGGAGGGGGGCCTGGGGAGCACTTTGGCTTCCCTCACTGCAGCTAAGGAAGCTTGCACCTGCTTCAGGTAGTTGGTGACTTGATTCTGTTTGTCTTGAACTGCTGTATCATAAGCTTTCTGGGGTAGTGCCAAAATACAAAGAAGGGATTTTTAATGCTGCGGAAGTAGGGACAATAGTAACTGTTACTCATTCCTAGTTTGTGGGGGGTACCAACCATTAATGAAATGTTTTCCCAGACTTTTGGCTTCTCGTTCTGCACTTTTTTTTTTCCCCATTCTTTTTTTGCTTGTGCTTCAAGATATGTGGGAAGGAAAACTTCCCTTATGCTTACGCAGGTACTGGCTGTACCCTGCTGCAGGTTCCCAGGGGGTGATCCCATTTAGTCCAGAGAGCACAACAACACAGTCTGCCTTTCTGTGACCAGGTTTTCTTTAAGAAGAGACTTGATTTTGCAGGAGCAGCACCTTCTGGAAGAGCTTTCGCAGCCACCTGCACCAGCTGGAGGACATTGTCATAATCACAGAGCTGTCCCCCCACAAGTCTACCAGATCCCTTTTCCAGCTCCCCAAGAGGAGCCACCAAGGATTATCCAGCAGACAGTAAGGACTGTCTCCTAGGAAACATCACTAGCACTGTGCCAGTCTGAGAAAACAACCATTTGGGAGCTGTATGGCATTGCTCATCCCACCAAAAGGGAAGATACACCTCTTGATCTTGTGTGGGACCCTTGCTACCCTCAGCAAAAGCTAAGGGGAATCACCTTACAAATAAGGCCGAAAATTAACAATGTGCATGGTTTACCCTAGGGACGAGGTGGCAAAAGGATGGGCAGGATTGCCCAGGCCTGGCCATTCAATCAGGTTCTAATGCACATGCAGCCCACAACCTCAACAGCTTCCCTACGAGGATCTCATGGGAGACAATGCCCAAAATTTTCCTGAAGTCCAGGCAGATGACAGCCCTTCCCAAAGATGAGGGAGCTGGCAAAAACCAACCCAAACTTCTCCATTTCCCTTCCTTTTTTCCAGATCCCACCTCAGCCTGCCACCATCATCCAGCAGCTGCCTCAGCCATCCCCTGTGATCACGCAGATCCCCCCTGCCCAGCCCTTTGCAGCCCCCCGCTCTGGAAGCATTAAAGAAGGTGAGGTGCTCTCTGTGCAGCAGCCAGCTCCCATCAGCAGGCCCGGGGAGGGCAGGTGAGGTGTCATGGCACGTGGGAGGGGGCACGGGACAGTGTCCAAGCTGCTTAATGATGGGCTGTTTCATGAACAGGCTGCCCGCGGAGCTGTGGGAGTTGCACTCCGTAACTGGGATGGGCACCAGTTCCGAGAGGCTTTCAGACAAACTCTTATCACTAAAACTAAAGAAAGAAGGGACTACAAACTCAAAGGGAGCTTGGGAAGGCAGAACAGCTCAGCTCATGGCACTGAGCAATATTAACAAGGTCAAACGCGTGTGCACAGGTCATTCCAAAATTAACACACAGGCTTCTAAAATCTGGTTTTATTCTTCTGTCCCCTCTTAACCTGCTGTTCAATCTCCTCAGGCTTTTACTATGCCCTGTGTTTGGAAACAAGACAGAATAGTGGAAAGTGCTGATCTAAATATAGTGCAATGCCAATAAAAGGGTTTGTTTCTAAACATAGGTGGAATAACACACCAACTAAAACCTGAGATGACTTCCCTGGCTCAGCCTTCAGCCAAAGTTTTCTTCAACCCACACAGAAATCTTCAGTCATGAAACTACAGCATTTCTCAGCTCATTCTTCATTTAAGTATCTGGATTTTTGAATAAGAGTTTATTTTCACGAACAAAATAGTCTCAATTCATGCATGACTCTTCTGAAGCTGCCACATGTAAAATACTTTTTGTATAAGCAGTAAAAAGGAAAAGGAGAGTCACCTTGATCTTTTTTCCCCTACTTTTTTTTTCTTGCCTCTTCCTCTTCACCTTCCCCCAGGCGAATTATTTACGCTGCACAGGCCCTTTGTGATCCCAGAGACTGCGGTAAGGAGATCTGATGTGCGTGCAGTGGCAGTTTGAGGGCTGGACTAGATGATCTTAAAGGTCTTTTCCATCCTTTATGATTCCATGAGTCAGTGGACTCTCAAGGTGGCACTGCAATGTCACGCAAATTTGAGGAAACCTCTCACATGGAAAGCAATGGTCTGGGGCCAAAGCAATGGAGAGCACAGTCTGTGCATCCAGGAGTAAGGGAGGGCTACAGCCCCAGCCCTTGTCCAACCTCTCAGCACAACCAGAGGTGTGGGCTTGCAGGGAAATGGACAGACAGAAGATGCTCATCAGCAGCTTTCCAGTAGAAGGGAGGAGAAAGAGGAAAGCTGGTATGAACAGTCTCATTCAAAGGCATTAATTTTGCACTGTCTGGGCAAATAATGCCAATACTCTTAATGTGCCCCTGTCAGCTGCTTTGCCTTGGTCACAGTGGCCCATCTGTGTGCTGGAGGGCACTCCCCAGTGTCATGCCTCTGCTGCTTGTCAGTCATTGGTAAAGCTCTTATTTTCTTCCTTGGGGGGGTGACCTCTTCCCAGATATGGTAGAGATGATGCTGATGCAGAATGCTCAGATGCACCAGATCGTGATGCAGAACATGATGCTGAAGGCTCTGCCGCCGGCGGTGTTCGCGCAGCGCACGGAACCCGGCTCTGCCCCACTCCAGCAGACGAAGCAGGTAACAACCCCCGGGCCTGAGGGGCATCCTTGCTCACACGAGGCAATGGCTGATCTCCTGGGGAGGATACAGGGCCTGGACAAAACACACAGAGTCTGGGACATCTAACAGCTGTGCACACCTTCAAACCCACAGCGCCAGGAGCCTATTTCTGAGGCGGCACAGCCTTTTTGCCATGAGGAGCACTGTGGCAGGACCCCATGGAAGAATGTTTCCTCACAAGTGCAGACTGGATTCAGTCCAGCTCTGAAAGCAACCTGGCCTGTAGGGTTGAACCACTAACACAAGACACCTTACACTGAGTATCTGCTGCTGCAGGTCCCTAGCTGGAAACAGCAGGGGAAAAGCTGGAGAGGGGCCTTTGGCAAGGGCAGGCAGTAGTAGAACAGTGGGGAATGGCTTTAAACTGAAAGAGGATAGGTTTAGATTAAATATTGGGAAGGAATTCTTCCCTGTAGGGTAGTGAGGCCCTGGCACAGAGAAGCTGTGGCTGCCCCATCCCTGCAAATGCTCAAGGCCAGGTTGGAGCAACCTGGGCTAGTGGAAGGTGTCCCTGCCCATGGCTGGGGCTTGGAATGAGAGGGTCTTGAATGTCCCTTCCAACCCACACCATTCTGTAATTCTATGAATATTCGTGTTACAAATTATTTTATTAGTAAATGCTGACCTGGCAGTATCAAATGGATTGGAGCTGAAGCGCAGATTTTGTGATGGTACCTGGAGCCTCTCTGCTCTAGTTCTCGCCTCAATGAAAATTAGTTGCTACTCAGCTCTGAAAAGACAGATTCTTAGATATATTTTAGTATGTAGAGCCCTATAGGGATTTTTTCAAAATGTGTCCAGTGCCTGATGAGGGGTAGGTAAATTTGAACATATCCTTAAATGCCCAATTCCTAAAC
The DNA here is from genome assembly GCF_003945725.1 of Corapipo altera. NCBI lineage: Eukaryota > Metazoa > Chordata > Aves > Passeriformes > Pipridae > Corapipo > Corapipo altera. The sequence goes on from NW_020884987.1 coordinate 920,729, forward strand.
TATTTTTAACAAGGTGATGGAGCTCCTTAGGATCCTTAAGTGCTTTGGAAAAATGTCCAGTCTCTCCTCCATGGCATTTATTATCAAAGAAGAAAGGAAAGTTGATCTTTGTAGAGGAGGGGATATGCTAGTGTTGCAAAACCTTCCTCTGTACTTTTCCTACCCCATGACCTTCAGGCTAACTTTTCCTTGTGGTGAAAGAAAGAATGCATCCCCTGATCTCCCTGCTTCTCCAGGCCATCCTGTCACTCTGCATTTCCCTGGCATTGACCGATGGCATAAGTTGGAGGGAGTGGGATCTGAGTGCCTCTGAGTATCAGGGGAAATCTGAAGTCACCAAGTGTTTGTTGGACCTTCTGAACTGGTGGTTGAGTGGGACCACAGCCCCTCAGCCAGAGACCCTTCTCATGGGGGCACAGGTTTCTCCACCCACATTTTGTCTCTCTCCAACAAGGACCTGCAGCTTGCTGCTCCCCTGGCAGTGAAGGCGGATCGTCCCAGGCCACCCGTGGTGCACCACCACCACCACTACCCTCCCCCAGGGGTGCTCCCAGTGCCTCCCAGGGGCTTCCCATCCCCATCCACAGCGCACCACTGGACCTGGACATAGGCAGCTTGCTCTCTACCCAGCCTAGGTACGTAAGCAGGCAGCTGTGACATACCCTTCCAGCCCATTCTTCCTGCAAGGGTGGGGTAGCACATGAGGATCAGACAAGATCTACAGGTGATACCAAGCCATGTCCCTGCCTCACAGAGCCCCTGCCCTGCCATGCTATGGGGCTCTGCTCTGCAGGGGCTCTTACCCTGTGTTCTGGGTCTCCCTGTGAACCCAGCAGTCACCTGCTAAACAAGGGGGTTGTATGTGTTTTACACTCAGGCTAAGGTTCCCATCAGGATTTGCGTTCTTAAAACACTGCTGAGACATTTGCTAACTGGAAATTCTTGGGGAAAAAAACCTCACCAGTTGAGAAAAAACGGTACAAAAGGAGAGGAGCATCAGAAATAAAGCTGAACCTGTGCCTGCAGCTCGGGGAGAAGGGTTTCACGTGCAGAAAAAGATGATGCTCCCAGGTCTGTAGAGCCCTTGAGCCCTGCACAGAGCTCAGCAGCCAGCTCCTCCAGGTGCTCACTTGCTTTGTTACCTTCCTCTGAGCTTGTCCTGGTTGGCTTGTTAGGTGCTAGAAAGTTCTTACGTGCCAAGGCTGGTAAAGAAATGCACTTTGCTGGAGCACAGGGGGTGGCATGGGGACACACTGCTGCATCGGTGAGAACACAGCTTTTATTTCTGTGCTGTGGCTCTTTCAGAGCCTTAGTGAACAGAAGGACAGGACGGAGGCAGCTGCAGCCCTAGGCCCCTGTGACCTGCTGGCAGGGTTATCTGTACAGCCTTCTTTAGCAGAGGATTTGAATTCCTGAACAGATTATTTACCTAATGGGATTATAAGGGATAAACATTTCTACCTATTTCCCTTTTACATGGGTTTGTAATCTGAACCAGGAAAGAACTCCTGGCTCCTTTCGGAATCAGTGCAATTCGCTGTTTAAGCTGTCTCCTTCCCCTTCTTCAGCTGCCTTCCACCATGAGTTGTGAGACCAAACATCTTCTTGCATCTGTAGCACTGCTGGCTATTACCAAACACAATAAACACATCTTTCTTGTTGCAGGTGGCCCACATACTGACAGGATGGGATCCTCTGCAAGTGGACCATAGCTTTTCTAAAAGTAATAAAATCCTGATGTTCTTCCTTGAGTATTGGCATGTCTTTTTCTTCAGCAACATAAATCAAGCACTTTTCCCTCCTTTACTTTTCCCACTAGTTTTCAGAGGGTAGGCTTTAATCCATGCCCATGCTATCCTCTTCTTTTTGTTTTCATTTACAGCTCCTTAAAAGGCTCAGAGTTTTTATCAGGCAACACTTTTTCATGCTCTCAGCATCCTGGTTGTCCTTAATATAGAAAGATGAACAATGATTTCATACCACTTTCTCAATGTCTTCCCACTTTCTCCTGATTTTAAAGCAGAGAACATCTGTACATTGGGTTTGCCTTGTGTAGTTTGCAAGTGAGTCTGATTAAGATGACCCAGGGACCTAAATTTCATTGGGAATGAAGAAAACATAGTAACAGCCACTGCAGTAAGCTAGTGGTGTGCAGTCTGTGCTCCAAAAACAATTAATGAATAATTTATTTACTATGTAAAACCTACCTTGCTCTTTGCCCTCCCTGCTCTGTTGTCTGTGCTGGGGGTGTGTGAGTCAATCAGACAGTGTGGATCAATCCACTGCTGTGGAGATCAGAGAAACCCATTGGAGGCTCTTTAGTGGTGACTGGGTTGGATGCAGTGCCAGGGCCCATGGGGACCAACAGCCTTTAACAACCCCAGCCAGCCCATGTGGGACCCCTGCTCTCCCCAAGGCCAGCATTCCCATTTAAGCTCGGGCCTGGGGCTGCTTGTGGCTCCTGTCAACCCTGTTTGTTGAGTTGCTGGCCCTTGACAGGCTGGCAACCAGGACGTGCCACAAGGAATGGTGCTGTGCTTGTGGAGGGATTTGATCTTTCTCTTTCAAGACTCTTATAACTCTCTACAACTTCTCACTCTCTGCCTGAAAGAGGAAATGGCCTCAAGCTGCACCACGGAAGGTTTAGACTAGACATTAGGAAGAAATTCTTAACTGAAAGGTTTGTCAAGCATTGGAAGAGGCTGCCCAGGGAAGCAGTTAAGTCCTCCCCCATCCCTGTGGGTCTCTAAAAGTCGTGTAGATGTGGCACTCAGGGTCATGGCTTAGTGGTGGGCTTGGCCGTGCTGGCTTAACAATTGGACTCAAATACCGCAGAGGACTTTTCCTACCCTCAGGATTCTATGAGCCAAATCTGCTGGTTTGGGCTGTGCATGGCAGGTTGAGCAATAAATGGTGGTCAGTGTGTGCTAATGCATGTGCTTTCAGTGTCTGCTGTTTAACTATTGTGTGCAGGCTGTAATTGGCTCCTCCCTTTGCAAAGCTTGCTGTGTGCAGCCCTGGCTCAGCAGAGCATTTCCTCCCAAGGATGGGCATGTGAAATGGTGCCTGCAGAGGCGTCTCACAGCCTCGTTCAAGTCCTGGGAAGCTTCTGCAGATTAGGCATGGACTCTCTGCCCAGCATCACACCCCAAAATGTTTGAGTCACACGCAGCTTTCTTGGATGAAAGATGTCCCCAAAGACAGGACGAGGCTCCTGGGCAAGCAGAGTGGCTCACATCTCAGCCTCAGGAGAGAGCCTGTGCAACCCCAAAAGCTACTCTGCATTGTCCCACCAGTGCCCCTGCAGCTGCAGTCCAGTGAAGCACTAGCAAAAGCCTGGCTGATGCAGGTTCTCCTCCTGCTCTGTGAGTGTTCCTTGAAGACGGTGGAATTGCTTTACAATTTCTGAAAGAGGCCTTTGGATAAAGCCTGGCTGAGTAACACTAAGTCCCCATCTCTGCCCCCAAGGCTCAGCGAGGCTGACTCGCTGACACTCTCTGTGCTGGGAGTTAAACTTTAATACAAACCAGGGGAGAGGAGCCCAGCCGTGACTCAGCCTCCCATGTTCTTCCCCTCCCCACTGGAGAGGGTGGTTTGGCAGGACAGGGAGTGGGACAGGACACAGCAGGGAGCACCTGCGGCCCAGGGGCTGCCCTGGTGATGAAGCCCTGTGACCCACACGAGAAGAGAGTTGCTGTTGTCGGAGGTGGCCTGGTAGGAAATGCTCTTTAGCTGCTGCATGACTGTGTTTGCCAGGGAGCTGGGGCTGTAAAAGCACTGCCTGAGCTTGGTTGGATGTTTGTCTTGAAATCATTCCTCTGTGAGATGATGGGGCATCGGAAAGGGGCTGGTTTTCTTCCCGCTGTAGGAGGCTCTTGTCCTTTTCTCTGAGGAAGGGGTTTGGGTGGTGGTGGAGCAATGGTGCCCACGTACATTAAATAACATGCCTTGATGGGCTGCCAGATCCCCCTGCCCCTTGGCTGTTTCTAGCTGTAACCAAGTCACCAGTGTGAAATGCTTTGCAAGGACTGAGACTCAGTAAATGCCAGGCTAAGAGGAAATGCCTTCCTCTGCCCACTTTTGTTTGGGAATGGTTTTCATCCCCTGCTACTTGCGTAGTGGTCTGACTCTAGAGGCCAGGCTGGATGGGGCTCTGAGTAACCTGGTCTAGTGGAAGGTGTCCCTGCTCATGGCAGGGGGTTGGAATAAGATGGTCTTTAGGGTCTCTTCCTAACCCAACCCGTTCTGTGAGTTTATGATCCTATGATAGCATGGAGCATTGCAGCACCTAACATCTCTCTCTTGACTTTTTGGACAGCTTCTTGGAAAAGGGTGATGACATAAGAGTCTGTAGTTCTGACAGCAATTAGTGATGGAAATAAACAAGAAAAAAATTGATTTAAATAACAAACAGGACATATTCATGCTGTTCTCCCCCACTGTGTTCCCAAGGGAACGCTGCAGCACCCAGAATTCTATTGAGGAAGATAAACACAGTCCAGAGAGGAGTTGGGAGCTTGCCTGTACCAGCTCCTGCTATCTCTGGCTGAAGAGATTAACCCTGCTGCACTCAGTCACTGTGTGTAAACAAGCCTGAGCTTGGTATGACTTTATATGAAGAGTTTTGATGGGTGGCTTTGGTCTTGGAGACTTTGCAGACACATCAGGTCTGCCAGAGGACTACTCTTCAGCAAAAAGTCCTCTAAGGCTTTTGGTCAAAGGACTTACCTGTACATGCTGAGCTGCATCCCCTGATCACTGCTTTCCCTTGATGCATCTCAGTAGTAACCTGTGGAATACTTCATCCACCATTCCTGGTCCTTCTCTTGTAGGTGGGCGCGTTAAATGCCTGTTTCTTTGCTAGACGAGGTTTCCATGTTGATGTTTACGAAGCCAGAGAAGGTAAGCTCAGCCTGATCATTACTGCGTGAGCTCACTGAAACCACAGAAAAAAAAAAGAAATCTGAAAGTGTGATAGTTTGGGGATATTCTTTTCACTCTTCCCTTTAGGTCCTGTGGGGGGAGGGGAGCATTTATTTGAAGTATGTTGCCTTGTGTGGAGAGAACCCACCCTTCAGCTACTAAAACAATGCCCTTTTTATGTTCTTGGCTTAAATATTGATTCAAATCCTCGCCTTTCAAACTTAGTCTCTGCACGAAGCATTATAGTCCAGAGCTGTACCAGAAGGAGAGATGGAGTGCTCTCAGGAAGCCTCCAAGTCCTCAGGGTGCCACAAAAGAGAAATCATGACTTAGAGCCAAGGTGCTGGCTGAAAGGCAGAGAAATCGTTCACCTTCAGTATCTGTCAGCTGGCAGACAAAGAGAACCTGGGGAGAGGTGGCAAGCCAAGCAGCAGGTGAAAACGACACCATGGAAGGTGAAACTCAGGCATGCAGTGAAGGGAAGGAGAAGCCACTCCTGATACGTGATCTCTGTGGAAACTCTTGCTGCTCTGACAGACATCAGGACAGGCAGTTCTGCTGCATGGTTCATGGTTGCTAGAAGTTCCACAGGTTCGCAAAGCCTCTGATTGCCTTCTAAATTGGATGGATTTTACTGCTGTACTCCATCTTTTGGCCCATTGCTTACAGTGAGATGCATGAGGATGCTCTGCCCCCTGCACTGGCCAGGCAATCTGGGAAGGCTGAGTGAGGCAATTCTGAGGAGGAACGGGCTGGTACCCAGACATTTCTATCTGAATAGGAGTGAAGAAGGTGACCTGCCAATGTCCCAGAAAGTGTCAGTCTGTGGGGTCTCAGCAGAACCTGCCAGGCATTCGTCGCTCAGCGCTCTCCATTTAGAGGGGAAATGGCTCTTAATGATAAGGGGCCCCCTGGCACTCTGGGGAGCTGTCAGGATCCAGCATTCCCTTTGCAGCACTGGGCTGCAGCTGCTTCTCCCCAGCTAGAGGTGGCCCAGAAGCTGCTCAGCCCAACACCTAAATGTGCCTTTTGACACTTGCCCTCTCTGCACCCAGAGCGGGAGGATGGGGACTCCCCACTGCCCCTCCTGCCGTTGCTGCAGGGGGTTTGGAGATGCTGCCCAGACCAGGCTGTGGTGTCAGTGCCTCCATAACCAACTGTTCTTCCCATGCAGACATCCGAGTGGCCAGCTTTGCCCGTGGTAGAAGCATTAACTTGGCCCTGTCTCACAGAGGACGCCAAGCCCTCCGAGCCGTGGGGATGGAGGAGCAGGTACCCTGGCAGATCCTGTTGGTGGTGGGCTCTCTGTGGTTAGAACACTCTTGACTTCAACTGGCAATGGACAGGCTCTTTTCTGCTCCTCAAGCATGCAGAGGTAGCTCTGCTTTCATGAGGGTGGAAGTAGATGTCTCCCAGGTAGACCTCTCCCAGGCAGACCTCTTTCACTGCATGCCTGCAGCCTGGCTCTCCCCTGCTCCATGGCACAGCTGCCAGCAGGATCTCCCCCAGCCTGGAGGCAGCACCCAGCCCCAGGCGGCTGGGCTCTGCTCCTGGCAGTGGGTGCTTCCCCAGGACACCAAACACTCAGGCAACACCTACCAGTGTTCACCTCCCTTCCATGTTCTCCTTCCTCCTGGAGGTGAGGGCAGGAGTAGACTGACTCCCAAAAGAGCTGATGTCCTAAAGCAGGATGCAATAAAGGGGTCTTGTTTCTGCACTGACATGTGCAAATTCTCCCACAAAACCTTCATTCTGCAAGGTGCTGGCTACAGTTTAACATCCAGCTGTTGGTCGTGATGGGATGTCCTCGCCCCTGGATCTCTGCAGAGGAGCCCAAGCTTTGACAACACATATCCCAGTCCCAGGATGTAATTCGTCTGTCACCCCCTGCCCTGTCCAGCACCCTGGGATTTTTCATGTCCCTTCTATCCAAAAATAATTTCCCCCTGATTTTTATGGGAATGAGCTTGTGAGTAACCTCAGTAAACTGTAGTGACTCGGTGTGACAGCCCTGTAAAATTTTCCCTGGTGACTTGGATAAGCACACAGAAAGGTAGGAGCAGAAAGCACCCCATTCTTCCTCAAGTGCAGTGCTTGGGGAGGGGGGTGATGCTTGGTAACTTGTGTTAAAACCCCACGCTTTTAGCCAGAAGTGTGTTCCCTTCTGTTTCAGATTGTGTCCAAGGGCATTCCCATGCAGGCAAGGAGGATACACACACCTTCAGGGAAAAAGTACTCTATCCCTTACGGGAAGAAGAACCAGGTACTGAAGATGCTTTGCAGGGCACAGGGGGCCTGTGTCTGGCATTTGTGCCTCTGTGTCATGGGCAGTCTGGGGCTCATGCTCTTGGGGAGGATGCAGGAAGGGGATTGCGTGACCTCCGGATTCAGTGGGGCTGTTTGAAGGGGGGAGGGTTTCCTCTCTGGCCATGCAGAGCAAAACTTCAGCAAAACCTTCTGAACCCCCTGTTTGTTTGCCTTGCAGTACATTCTGTCTGTGGACAGAGCAAACTTAAACAAAGAGCTGCTGACAGGTAGGTCATCACTTCTGTTTGCAAATATTTCTACACCCTTTTTCCTGAGGATTTCGGGTTAGCCCCATAACCAGCAGATTTTGGGCACTAAGCTCCCTTACCCGGCTCTCAGAAAGTGCAAACATGAACTAGCCGTGTTTTTAAGAAGAAAACCTGTGCTGTTTCCCAGCTAAAGCAGGACATGCCTCCTCATCCTTGTCATGTTTTGTGGCATTTTCCATAGCTCCTGATTGTACAGAGACAAACAGAAATTGGAGCACTATGGGCAAGTATATAATCGTAACAGGCCAAATTTCCAGTGTCTGCCCATTAACTGCAGGCACCTCATCCCATCCTGAAATTCAGTGGAATGATGGTGGAAAGTAGTCAATGACTTATGTCATTTTGAGGAAGAAAGAAATCTTTGCAGGAGTCCTTGCATTTTTTAAATAGTTTTTACCATAGCTTATCAGTCCCAGTGTGCCCTGCCTGCTGGCCCTTACTCACCCAGCAAATTATTTCCTGTAATGGCAAAACCCCCTATAATTTAGGGATCTCTTGGAAATATTTTTGGAGTGACAGTAAACCCCTCTACATTAAGTTGTCTTTTCTTTTCACAGCTGCTGAGAAGTACTCCAACACTAAGCTGTACTTTGGACATAAGCTTGTGGAGTGCAATGCAGAGTTGGGGACGTTATCCATAAAAAGGTAATCCCTGGGCAAGCGTGGGATCAAGTGTTGTGGTCAGTTAGTTTCTGCTTAATCATTCATACAACCTCAAACAATTGAGCAATCTTAGTGTTGAAACTAGTGTGTGTGTGTGGAAGGTGTCCCTGCCCATGGCAAGGGGTTGGAACGATATGAGCTTTTAGGTCCCTTCCAACCCAAATCATTCTGTAATTCTGTGACCTTGTTTCATAGTTAGGTGAAGTTCTAGTCATGACCCAACCCACCTGGGCATGCAGGCTCAGCAGTGTTACCCCAAGGCTGTCTGCTGCATTGTTGGGTACAGCTGGCAGAGTTATGCTTTTGATAACCTACAGGATAATTATTTGTCCTAACACTGAGTTTCCCAGGCCATGAAAGTCAGTCTTCCCTCACCCCAGAAGATTAATAACGCTGGAGGTGACCCAGTCATTTTGCAAAAGGTGCTGAGCTGTCCTGGAGTTACAGCAAGATTAATCATAGAATGGTTAGAGTTGGAAGGGACCTTAAAGATCAGATTGATCCAAGGGACTCTCTTTGCTTTCAGATCTGACCAGCAGACCTTGGAAGTCACCTATGACCTCATTGTGGGCTGTGATGGAGCCTTCTCAACAGTCAGAAAACAGTTCATGAGGCAAACGCGCTTTAACTACAGTCAGCAGTACATTCCTCATGGCTACATGGAGCTGACCATCCCTCCCAAAGATGGAGATGTAAGTGTGCCTGTCCCAGAGGCTGCTGTGACCTTTGCAGCTTGGACACCCTGCCCCCTTCTTATGGTGGCTCTGCTAGAACAGCTTTAGAGAAACTAATTTCTTACCTGGGGTTCAGGAAAGGGGTTAAACCTTTCCTGGGAGAAGGCAGGGATCTCTTCCTCTTCCAGAGGTTGGTACCTGGCTGCAAAAATCCTAGAGAGCCTGTCCTGGAGCATTGGGGTTAACTCTTGCTCTGAGAGGTCCTGAGGGTATGGGAACATGTCTGAAAGGGTATCAGCAACTGCAGAGCAGCAGATTTTTTTCCATTTTTCACATATTTCTTACCCTTTCATCTTCCCATGTGTCTCTCTGAAGCATCAAGTACCAGACAGGGGCCCTGTAGTTGTTGTGTCTTCCCATGGTACAAAGAATGGGAACTAGTGTCAAGGATACAAGGTGATTTTCTCTTCTCTTTCAGTTTGCCATGGAACCAAACTACCTCCATATCTGGCCAAGAAACACCTTCATGATGATTGCACTGCCCAACATGGTGATAACCCATGGTCATGCTCTCTTGGGGCACAGGATGGAGCTGGTGGGGATGAACTGGCTGTGGTGGCCGGGATTGGGAGGGCCAAAAATCACAGAATAACAGACTCGCAGGATCAATTAGGTTGGAAAAGACCTCTGAAATCTTTCAGTCCAACCTATGACCAAACACCACCATGTCAACTAGTTCATGGCACTGATACCACTTCCAGGTTTCCTTAAGCATCTTCAGGGACGCTGACTTTACCACCTCCCTGGGCAGCCCATTCCAATACCTAATTACCCTTTCTGTGAAGAAATTCTTCCTAATGTCCAATCTAAACCTGCCCTGGCACAGCTTAAGACTACATCCTCTCCTACTGTCGCTGGTTGCCTGGGAGAAGAGCCCAACCTCCACCTGGCTACACCCTCCCCTCAGGTAGTTGTAGGGAGCGAGAAGGTCTCTCCTGAGCCTCCTCTTCTCCAGGCTGAACAACTCCAGCTCCCTCAGCCTCTCTTCATAGGGCTTGTGCTCCAGATCCTTCACAAGCCTTGTTGCCCTTCTCTGGACCTGCTCCAGCCCCTCAATGTCCTTCCTGAACTGAGGGGCCCAGAACTGGACACAGCACTCCAGGGGTGGCCTCACCAGTGCCAAGTACAGGGGAGGAATCACTTTCCTGGTCCTGCTGCCACACTGTTCCAGATACAGACCAGGATGCTATTGGTCTTCTTGGCCACCTGGGCATGCTGCTGGCTCCTGTTCAGAGAAGGTGCCAGGAGGGACACCCACCCCTTTCACAGCCTGAGGTGGAGCCAGTCCTGCCTCCTGCGCTGAGCAGGTACCTGTGATACCTCTCCCTGCCCACGCGTCTGAGCCCACCCAAACCCCCAAAACAGCCCTCTGCAGCTGGATACCAGGAGCACCAGGACAGTGTGCCAGGTCCATGCTGGCCAGTCACACACCATCTGGTTCTACCTGCCCCCTGCCTGCCCTGAGCTTGGGCAAGCCCACCATGGGAAAGGGGGTGGCTGGGCACTCGTCCTTTGCCTCTCCAGTGGGTCACTGCTATTGCCGGGTGACAGGCTGGGCAATGAGCTGCTGCTCCACATGCCACATGCTCTCTATGGTCTCTGGACTTCTTACTGACCTTCCTCCCCGGCTGGCAGGACAAGTCCTTCACCTGCACGCTTTTCATGCCCTTTGAGGAATTTGAGAAGCTCACGATGGGGGACCAAGTGCTGGGCTTTTTCCAGACCTACTTCCCAGATGCCATCCCCCTCATCGGAGAGTAAGTGTTCTCATCTCCCCTTCTCTCTCATCAACACAGTGCTGTGAAGCCAGGGAACAAATCACTCAGCCTTGAGCCCTGGTGATGGGGTTGTGATGGATCCCCCTATGTGGACTCTCTCACTGCTGGGCAAATGGCACAAGGGCAACAGCACAGAGCTGGAGCATCCCACACCTCCTGGGGGCCCTGGTGGCAGTGGGGACCAGGACCAGCCTTTCCAGTACATGTTCTGATGGCTGTGTCTCCGTTCAGTACATCCTCGTTTTCCTGCCAAGAGGGAAGCCTCCCCAGACAGTGGAAGCTCCAGCTCACACTATTAATGCTTCTCCTTTGCAACACAGCTATCTGTTATGGGATGGGCTTTTTTTGGATTATATCAATGGTCTCAGCTGTGTTTGGCAGTTTTCTTTCCTCTTAAGACTTATTGCAGGACTTCATATTAACTCAGAAACTCAGATATTCTCTGGTATATCCTTCCTACAATGACCAATGTCCACCACTGCTCACAGTAAGAGGACCGAGATGTCAACACTCAAATTGTGTGCAGAGCTTGAAACCTGCAGATAAAACCTTTGGTCCATAGGGGGAAAGTTAATGAAATAGATTACCTGGCTCCCACATTTTTCCCAGCACAAATAGCCTAGGACATGGGTTTGGGTTTTGCATCCCAAAGCTGACAGTGCCTTCCTGAGCTGGGACGTGGCACGACTTGCACTTCTTCTCTCTTGTGGTCCCACAACTGAAGTATCTGTTGTTTTGCCTGAAGGCAAGAGCTGAAGCATGACTTCTTTGTGCTGCCAGCCCAGGCCATGGTATCTGTGAAGTGCTCTTCCTACCATCTCGCTTCCCGGTGCGTGCTGATGGGAGATGCTGCGCATGCTGTTGTGCCCTTCTATGGACAGGGCATGAATGCGGTAGGTTCAGGGCTGGCCCTGGTCCGTGTTAGTGGGGTCCCCACTCTTTTCACCCACAGTTGCCTGGTTTTAGTGTGTAGGTCCACAGAGTTCATGGGCTGGCCTGTCTCACAGCCTGATGTCCTCTGCATTGGCAGGTGTTGAGCTCCAGTCAGGGTGTCCTCCTGGGGAGGAGAGGGGACAGGGCAGTGATGCTACCTTCTCATGGGGCAGAGGACTGTGTGGGAGGGGGTAAAGGCTACTGGGAAAGGCAATCCCCTGGATTTCTCTCAAGACCCCTGGCAGAGTGGCCTGGAATAAGACTCCCACCTGAGGCTGTAGTTAGTGGGACCAAAAGCTACGCTAGCTAAGCATTCATGGGAGCGCTTCTCATGAATATGTGGCTCCTTATGCCTATTAACCCCCTAATTTTCCTCCCAGGGTTTTGAAGACTGTCTGGTCTTTGATGAATTAATGGACCAGTTCCACAACGACCTTGGTGAGTGAGGTGCCTGGGGAGGAGCGGGAGCAGAGGAACACCTATCTGAGGATGAGGGCAGCTGGATACCCTGCAGCCTGTGAACCATTGCTTTCTTCTGCCAGGTGCCTGCCTCCCTGAGTTCTCCAGATTGAGGGTACCAGATGACCATGCGATTTCAGACTTAGCCATGTACAACTACGTGGAGGTAGGCACACGGACCTGTGGTCCCACGGGCCGTGCACACAGCAGTACTCTTAGGATGCACACAGCAGGCAAGATCCCTGCAAGACTCTGTTTGGGCTCTCACCCTGGCAGACTTTAGCCTCAGAGCTCCTTGGGAATGCCACTGGCTAGGGAGGCTCTGTGTGACCTCCAGGACAGGCAGTAGAAGAGCTAGCAAAGCACGGGGGAGCTCTGCCAAAATTCCTGGCAAAGGCATGACTGTTGCTCTGTTGCAGATGCGTGAGCACGTGAATTCAACGTGGTTCATTTTCCGAAAGCACATAGACAACTTTCTCCACGCCCTCATGCCTTCCACTATTGTCCCGCTGTACACCATGGTAAGGCCAGTGTGTCCCCACTGCCTGGGCTGCCACCAGCTCCTCCTGGCTGCCTTTGTGGTGGTGACAACGCTCCTACAACCCTCCCAGGTGACCTTCACCAGAATTCGCTACCATGAGGCACTTCAGCGCTGGAAATGGCAGAAAAAGGTTGGTGAAGGGTGCCCTCGGGAGCATCCTGCATGCCAGCACTGCTCAGCTGCCAGGGGAGCTCTGGTGGTGGGATATCGCCAGGTGGGAGCAGGTGTGACAACTTCGCTTGGTGCCGCAGGGTAGGAGCAAACCTCTGATGACGTTGAGGTTTCCCTTTGCACTGGCAGGTAATTAATCGAGGGATCTTTGTCGTGGGGGCGGCAGGACTGGCTGGCACCTACCTACTGATCAAGCGTCTGGCATGGAACTTGGACTTCTGTGTGGAAAACTTGTGGAGCTGGTCCCGTTACCTGAAGAATATTGGAAATCTTCCCTTTGGCACACAAGTGGGTGAAATGTAAGGGGAGCTCCTTGTAATAAAAGTGAAGGCATGGGCTGTCAGCTCAGCTGGATGATGTTGTTTCTCTTGGGATGTGGCTTGGCAGCTGCTCCAGCCCCTCAGAAGCAGTTTAGTCTCTCTCCCTCTGCCCAGGTGAGAGGAGCCCATCAGGGCACAGAGTGCTCAGGGAGCCTGTCCAGGGGCTCAGGTGTGTGTCTGCCTCATCTTGGCAGCCTGCTCCCAAGTGCTGTGGTGTGTAGATGTGGCGCTAAGGGATACGGTTTACTGGTGGACCTGGCAGTGCTGGGTTAACAGTTAGACTCAATGACCATTTTTCCCAACCTCAGTGATTCCATGATTTTATGACCTGATCGGTGTGTGCTAGCCCGTACTGCAGACTGCTGCTCTTACCAAAATCAAGCCAACACCTTGGAGGTCCTTGAGCCAAAAAATAGCAGCAGGAGGGGATAGTGCTGGAAGGAGTATAAGGCCCACTTTCCTTCTTCATACCTTGCCCTAGACCCTCACAGTCACTGTTGAAGAACAACAAAATGGCCAAAATAAACTCCTGATTTGAGGCAGCACAGTCACTCTTGTTTGAGGTGGTTTACATACAGCTGCCAGCAAGTGGGCAGGGACAAGAACTGCTCTGCATCATTCAGTGAGTCGGTTTTGGCTTGCAAGGGAGCACCTTGAAGGGCATAGATGGCAAATTAGTGTAGAAGACAGCTTGTTTCTCTGGCCAGCATCTTTCCAAGGCACTGTACCCATGGGAGATGGTGGCAGCAATGACAGGGTGTGGCTGTAGTTTCTCCAATGAACACTTCAGCTGCTGCCCTTGCACCTAATTCTTAGAAGGACAGATGTATTTACTTTTGTTATGACCTACCCCGGAAAAAGGGGAGGGGGGTAACCCAGGTTCTTATCAATAATTCCCTTGGAGTGGATTAGAGTGAAACGACACTGAATAATTGGTGTCTGAAAACATATATAGGTAGGGTTTATTTTAACAATTTTGTTTTAACAGGTATGTTAGCATTTTGGGTGTTGTCATCTATATTATCTATCATAGGGATAAACCCTGGGGGGAAAATGCAGAAGGGAGAGAAACGAAAGACAGGATAAGGGTAAGGGAGAGTAAGGGAAAGAAAAGCTGAGAGCGGAAAGATGTATATAGTCACCACCCACGGGGTCTAGAGATGGAACTTGGTAGTTGCAGCTTCCATGTCTGTCAGTTGAAGTGGTGGCCTTGATCTGTTGGGGGTGAAGGAGGGAAGCCCCCACACTCAAAGATGTTATGAGTTACTATATCCTTGGTTAGTGTCACAGGCCATGTCACGAGCCTCCAGCATCTCCTGGGTCTGTGCTGAGTTTCTGCGAGGGGCCAGGCAAAAGGGTTTTTCCAGCCTTTCAAGATTGGCGGGGGAAGATGGGCTTTGATGGGCCATCAGAGGTATAATGCAAAAGTCCTGCAGAAGTCTGCAAAAGTCCCTTGACAATCCTAGAATGCATAAATCATTAACTGTTTCAGTCTCTGACAACTTTATATATTAAATCTTTATTCATGTTAAACCCCTTCAGAGAGCAAAAGAAAACGTGACACAATACAACCATATGCAAATTAATCCCAAACTGAAAGCAAATAAGGAACTGTACCACTGTTTCACAGGAGCAACCCCACAATGTGAGAGCAATTGGCTGCTGTGTGTGGTTGGGATAAGTGCTGAGCGGGAGGTGCTCTAGGCACTGCCAGGTGTTTTGCACAGCTGGCTCTTGGTATGTCTGACCAGCTCAAAGAGCAGGGAGAAAATCATGCCCTGAGGGGTGGTGGAAGAAGCTGTGTCTGAGCTCCAACCAGCAGAGAATTTTTCAGCTGCTCAGTGCCAAAGTTTCATAGATCAAACGGTGGCTCTTTCACCTCCTTGCTGTGCAGAGGACTTCAAGGCATTATGGAGGCAAGCCAGGCATGCAGGAGCCCAAGCAGAACCTAGTCTGAGGTAGGTCTGAGAGGAGCACATCAGGAAACAGTTGATGATTTGGGAAAAAGATTCAGTGCATGTTCCCCAGCTGCTCTTCATCCCTAGGTACAGGTGCTCACTAGCCCTTAGGGCACATCGCATCACTGCAGCCTCCAGAGCAGACTGCCAGCCTGGAGGACCCTCCACATCCTACTCAGCAGTGAGTTCTCTGGAAACCAGTGCATAGTGGAGACCAGTTCAGCAGGGGAGGGCATGGAGGAGCAGATCCTGCTGGAGCAGAAGAGACATGGCAGTTTTGAAATCCCAGCTCAAAATCAAAACTGGAAGCACTCTGTGAGCTCGGCTGGCTTTGGGGCTCGGTGTTTAAGTCTCCTGGTAGAAGGCAAAGTTGTCATCAGGAGATGAGACAGTCAGTGACCAGTCCAGGAGATGCTGCATGTTCCCATGGTGAGGCCTGCTCTGCAGTCCCATCCACAGCAAAGCTGTGTCTGTTCCCTTCTCCCATCCCCACTAATCCAACCATCGAGCACTAGGCCAGGACGCTGGCATGGCACAGTCCCTCAACCAGCACCTGACGTGGAAGAAGGGAACAAACCATAGGATAAAGAAGAGGAGGTGGGAGCCTTAGTTTAAGATTTCCTTAGTTTGAGGTTTCTTTAGCTTGGCATTTCCTTATTAAACGGTGGGTCCCAGCACTGCCAGGCATTGCCTCATTCGTTAAACCTGGGGTTGACAACAGTGGTGGTGGCACTCTTGAAGAGGGGATTATCAGCCTGGAGGGAGAGAAGTGAGAGGCTTGTGTTGTGCTGTGTTACCTGCCCAACACCTCCCAATGCCACGGGCACAGACAGCACTGGCAGAAGAGCCCACAGAAGTCTGTTTAGCCCCCTCCAAACTGCAGCTGGGCTGAACAACAGGCCAGTGGGGAGGGCTCAGGTCTACCTGGCTACCTCTGGGAAGGATGTCCCCTCCTGCTGTCCCCACTCCAGGATACATGACCATCCCAACACACCCCAGTGCCACAGACGGGCTCTTACATCATTCCACTTGGCTTTGGACTTCTCCTTCTCAAACCGGCGGTATTCCCGGCGGTCAAACAGCTCTGTCAGGCACCGCCAGATGAGCAGGACCACCAGGCCAATGAGGACCACGCCAGCGATGGTGCCACCCACAATGAGCGCGATGTTGGGAGGCTCTGGGCACTCTGCGGGGCAGACAGACCATGTTGGGCTGCAGCAAGGTGAG
This sequence comes from Corapipo altera, assembly GCF_003945725.1. NCBI lineage: Eukaryota > Metazoa > Chordata > Aves > Passeriformes > Pipridae > Corapipo > Corapipo altera. The sequence continues at coordinate 937,012 of NW_020884987.1, forward strand.
GCAGCAAGGTTGCCATGACAGGGCTGGCAGCCTGCCTGTAGCAGGGCAGGGGAAGTGGGGCTGGGGTACCTTTTTCAGGTTCGATGTAGACAGTGTATATATCGTCACCATCCTCCTGGAACATATGGAAGGACATCCAGCAGTTCTGGGAATCCTTCTCCCTGCATTTCCTGCTGCCCCCGATCAGCTTCTCGGACTTCTGGATGTTGGGGCAGGCCTGGGAGCAGTTCTTCTCAAAGGGGCCGCTCCCGAAGGCCTTGCACTCCACACAGGAGCTGCAAAACAAGCACCCACTCACCTGGCTTTGGCCGCAGCTGGGCTCTACCCAGGAACAGGCAGGGCTTGCCTGCCTCTGCCTGGGATACTGGGGATCTCTGCTGCCCCTGTGCCCTCCCTGTGCGCGTCACTCACACGTATCTGCCACAGGGTGAAGTGCAGCCTGGGCATTCCTGGCAGAAGGGGGGCTGGTACCCGCCTCGGCACTGGCAGCGGTTGCAGAGGCAGGTCCCGCGGAGGCTGCACACGTTCTTGTTGGCGTTCAGGCAATCCTCCGTCGACTGACGGCACTGGCAGGCACTGCCCTGGTACCCAGGCTCGCAGATGCACTGCCCGCAGTAGCATTTCCCACGCTCTGGGGGGGGGGAAGACCTTTCAGATTCTGCAGCCATCCAGGTGACTCTCCCTCTGCCTGTGCCTGGAGAGCATCACCCACCCTGCGCTCGCCATGCCACCCTCCACGAGATGCTCAAGGAGGTCCTCCGGGCTGGCGTGGTGGGACCCAGCAGCCTCAAACCCATGCCCACAGGTTATGACATGAAAAGGCATTTAATTCTTCTAAGCAGTGCCTCACCTGGGCCGCCACAGGGGAAGCCGTTGTGGAACTCGCAGTTCGTGCTGTCGCACTCGCAGTAGGTGCCGTAGATCTCCCTGCCAGGCACGTCGCTGGTGTGGCAGACGCACTGCCCGCACACACAGTCCCCTAGCCCCGAGCAGATCAGTGAGCTGTTGTCCTTCCGACAGCTGCCCTCCAGCTCCTTGCTGGTTTTGCCTTTGGTGTCACACTCGCAGTTCTTCCCCGTGTAGCCTGGGTTGCAGCTGCCGCCAAAGGGGAAGAGTGAGCTCGGGTCAGCGGCCACCCGAAATGCCGTGGGACATGCACGGGGCCCAGACCTCTACCGCAGCAGAGCAAATCTGGGACGACCCCACAGAAAACCAGCATTGGTTAGCATGTTGGTGCTAAATCCATGCTGCAGCAGGGTGGCTGACTGGGAGGAAACCTCAGAAATGCTGCTTTTCCCCCCGTCGTACTCCCAACACCAAATGGTTGCCCAGAAATTATTGTTATAATTTCCAAACCTTGCCAAGGACATCTGAGTATTTCCTGAGGAAACCCAATCTTTTCCTCTCCCTGTCACCGAGGGGCCATGAAGAAATAATTATACTAAAAGCCTTAAGTGAACTGCAGCCCAGAAGTGTCATTTTGAGAGATTTCTACAGAAACCTGTGTCTGCTCAGTAGGTAGGTTGGTGGATGCTTTGATATTGGGATGGATGGTTGCATAGTTGTATGGATGGAGGTCCTTGGAAAAGCAGCAGAGGCTCCACCAACAAAAGAGGCAGCTCACTGTGTCCCCTACCTCTGTGAATGCAGGGTACAGTTCCAAGAGGAATGCATGAATCCACTTCCCCAAACAAAAAAATTTGTGCAAAGGTGCAGAGCCCAGGCCCTGGCTTGGCCCAAAATCTCTCTCCCAGCAGCTCCCCAGATCTGGCAGCATTTGAAATAGTGTTTTGGGTGGTGCACACACCTGCAGATCCCACAGACGATGCTGCCCTGACCACTGCAGGCAGCCGGGTCGGGCTGCTCGTCACAGTGGCAGTCACAGTTGCTGTCCACGTGGACAGTGAGGGTGTCTGTGAAGCCCAGGGGCCGGATGGTGAAGGACTGGCTTTGGATGCACTCCTTGGCTGTGACCTTCACTTTGAATATGACCTAGAAAGTGCAGAGTAAGATAGAGAAGGGCCAGAAGCCTAGCTATCAGGGTGGTATCAGCCCTAGGCTGAGGACACACACATCCAGCACAATGGAGGATCCCCCTCATCCCACAGCACTTTGGACACTCTTGGTATTAAATTAATGTAGACAGAAAGCCTGGAACAGCAGCCATGGTTCCTGTCATTAAACAGGATGGGCATCAGGAACTGTGCAAGCTGTGGGGTGCTCCTAGTACAAGAGCACAAACCTCATCGTTGATCTTGACATTGTCGCACTGGCCTCTTGCTCCATCCATGGTGTCCTGGTTATTACTGCATTTGGAGTCATATTTGACATCCAGGACATCTGGCAGGGTGGAATGTTCCAGGATGATCAGTGAGGACAGGTTCTGTGGGAAAATGATGGAGAAAGTGCCACCAATCCAAGAGGAGACCAGAGCAAGGGGGTGTGGGGTTGCAGGTCAGGGTTCCCTCCAGACCAGAGAAAAGGGGCAGGGAGCACCCCAGGCCGGGATCTCAGCTGCCTGGAGTGGTTCTGGAAATGCAAGTGATAGCATTGGAAAGGTGGGAACTCCAGCACTTACATTGTAGGCCACCTGGATGAGTTCAATGATATTGCTGGAGTCCTCGTTCAGCTCTCCCACTGCTGACTTTGGGATCATCTCACTGAGTTTCTGCCAGTGGAGAGCAAAGAGGTGAGCATTCCCTGCCACATGACAACGGAGCAGGAGACAGCGGCAGGAAGACACTGTGCCTGTCCTCTTGGCAAGGGAATGGAGGCACTTGGACCATCTGAAATATCCTTACCTTGTAAACATCCACCATCCTACTGGTGACAGCAAAGATGGGCTGAATGTTGTTTTCGGCAAGTTTCTGGACCAGCTGGCCAACAGATGGGTAGTCCTGGGTGGGGAGAGGGATACCAGACTCAGCACTATCTCCCCCACCAGCAGAAGAGTGGACAGTTTGGGTATGGCAGCCCAAATTATGGTGACTATGGTGACGTTCTGGCCTCTGCAACAGGGGTTTCTTACATGACAATTTTTTTTCTGCCTGAGGGTGTGGAGACGTGGAGCAGCCCCCAGGTACTTACGAACTCGTTGCTCCTTTTGTACATGTTGTCCTCCAAGTGGCACTGGCCATCGTTGGGGGTCAGGATGCCCGCAAGCTTGCCATCGCCGGCGAAGTGGAAGCCGTCATCAGTGGCATACACCAGCAAGCGGGTCACGTTGCGCCAGCCTATCAGGTCCTGCAAGTGGCACAGAGAATGACCCCGTCCCTGAGTGGGGCTGGGAGGACAGTGCCAGTGGGCGTGGTGTGGCCCTTGCCAAAGTCTCATGTCAGCCACAGCATGCGGCAGGGGGCACGGGAAAGGTGGGTAACAGGAGATCAGGGTCAGGAAGCTCTGGGGTAAGATGCTCTCTTGTGCTCCCCGGAGTAACCTGCCCTGCTGCCAAATCAGAACTCACACACCATGGGCTTCCAGAGCCCAGCTGGAGGGGGGCAGAGCCACCTCCTGAGAGCCAGCCTGTGTGTGGGTCGCAGCCCCCATGGCTGAGCAGGGAGGCCACAGGGACTCACCCCACACACTGCTGCCTGCATCATGGCATCCAGCCCCCCCTCTGGGGCGTCCAAGTTCCCTGAGATGAACTGCTTTCCCACTTCGTTCTCAAACTGCTTGGCATTGTCGGTCAGTGACAGGATGTGCTTGAAGGCGAAGGGAGGCTGGCACTGCTTGTCCTTGTTGGGGCAGGGGTTCTGCAGCTTCTCAGGGTGCGTGTTGACAAAGGGTAGCACCGTCTTGTCCACAAAGGAGCCAAACCCTACGGCAGCCAGACTGTAGTTTCAGGGAGAGGACACAGGGCATGGACAATCTGCTGGCCACAGTGTACGTGTCCATGTCCCTTGCCCTGGCACACTCTTCAGCCGGGCAGAGGACATCCACTGCCCAGTGCCCTCATCCCCCTCCAGCCCCGCAGCTCTTCCCAGCAGCAAACAGCTGTGCCAGGCCAGAGACAGGCTCACCAATGCGTCGAGAAGGGGTGGTGCTCTCCAGCGCTCTGAGCAGCTCCCCTCCCAGCTTCTTCACCTTCTGTAGATCATCCAGCATGGAGTAGGAGAGGTCCATGAGGTAGTAGAGATCAATGGGATACCCCATGGCACGGCGAAACTTTGCCTCGAACACAGCAGGCTGGCCTGCAGGACAGGGATGCTGGGATCAGCTGCCGTGTTGTGCCATATCGTGCCACCACCCACCCCTCTTCTCTTTGGGAAGAAAAGGGGTGGAAATGCAGCCTTTGGGACAATGTTGCTGTGTCCCAGCTAAGTCTGGGGGCGAGTGGAAGGGTGTTGGGCACGCTGGACAGCCCACAAGTGCCAGGGTGTCGGGAACACCAGGCAGAGCGTACCTATCCTCAGTTTCAGGCGCACCTCCTGGGGAGTCAGCTGCACATCATTGCTTAAGGGATGGTCCTGTGCTGTTTTGATGTCGTTGACTGGGAACTCAATCTCACTGCGTGGGCACCCCCTCTGCTCCAGCTGCTCGATGGTGTCGCAGCGGATGGAGTCCGGCTCACCGGCTTTGGTGAAATTCTGTGTGTGGCAACGTCAGCGGGGAAAAAAATCAGAGGAGCAGGAGGTGAACAGGCATGTTCAGAGATGACCCAGCCCCCATGCCAGGTCTCCAGGGTATTGATGGAGAAAAGATAAGCTTTGATGGGTATTGATGGAGAAAGGTCGTGTTTGTCAGGTCCCTCCTGGCCCTATCCACCACACAGGACAGGAAACACTCCCACAATGCAGCCAGGCAGAGCCAGGCCGGCAGGGTGACTGTCCTGCTGCCTATTAGCTGACTGCTGGGGGTTCACATCTTGACAGGCTACAGGGACCTACCAGCTTCTTGCACCAGGCGCAGCCAGGACCAGACCGGATGCAGTCCCTGCACGTCCCCACCTTGATCCTGGGGCACTCCATGGAAAAGGCTGAAATGGAAAGAAGACAGAATGGACATAGGGGGCACTTGGGGAAGGCTGGTCTGCAGCAGCAACAGCCTCAGATGCTCAGACACCCAGCACCAGGCACTCGTGCTGTCCTGAGCCTGCCCTACCTATAAAACCCATTCTGGGGGCCCTGACAGGGTCCTCACCTGCCTCACTGTCCCTCAGCTGGGGGACAGATCCCTGGAAGCGCAGGATCTGTCCCTTGCACTTCTCTCAATGCGATGTTCCCACTGTTGGGCCACACTTGGGTTCCCCCCCGTCTCACTGCCCACGTAAGGTGCTGGGGGGAAGGCAGGTTGGGCTCACCTGTCGTCACCAGCAGCAGCACCCAGGTCACTGCTGGCAGCTGGAGGCAGTGGTCACGGTCACGCAGCATCTTCTGCAAGACAAAAGCATTCCTGTGACCACCTGGGATGTGCTCCAGGAGTGGGGCAGCCACAGCTTCTTTGGGCAACCTGTGCCAGGGCTTCACCATCCTCACAGGGAAGAACTTCTTTGTAATATCCAATCTAAACCTACTATCTGTCACTTTAAATCCATTTCCCCTTGTCCCATCACTACATGCCCTTGTAAAAAGTTCCTCTCCAGATTTCTTGTAGGTACCTTTCAGGCACTGAAAGGCCCTAATAAAGTTACCCCTCAATAAGATTACTCTTCTCCCTATATAATTATATCTACATAACAATGTAAAATCTCAAGCATTGCATCTAGTTTCATACTAGATGTTTTTTCCACTTCTGTGTCGAGCTATATTTGGATGGAAATTGGAACTAAAATTAACAAAAGGACCATTTCTATTAATTAACTAGCGTGGTGTGCTTGATACATGGGGAAAAAAAAGTCCGTTACTACTTGCTTTACATTTGACTGATTCATCAAGGAAATTAAGTATTTCTTGTAGTGAATTAATATGAGTTTCCCTGCTGAAGGTTTCTAACAAGAAAGGGTCTCCACCACAGTCCCATCTCCTGGGCAAGCAGGGAGGCTGGCTCACGCTGTGTGATGTGGTCCAGCCTGCTGGTGTGGTGACCTGTCCTAGTTCCGTCCAGGACAGGGTTAATTTTTGCAGTAGCCAAGAGGGGTGTTGCCAGGTTCCTCCTGGTGATCGCTCATGTGTGAATCATTCGCCTCTCTCCTACTCTATGTCATTACTGTAATAGTGTGGTGGCCTTGCAACATGGATGCACATGGGGAAGTGAGAAAGGAGGAAATTGTTAGAAGAAGAAAAAGGACAAAGAAAGCATGAAGGAACAACAGATGTCACTCTTTTTAGCAGTATTAGACACAGTGTCTGGAAACCAGGTCATCAGTTTCAAAATAGGTCTGATGCTGCCCTGAGTAAGAAAATAACCACTCCTCAGCTCCTGCCATCACGCCCTCCTGTGAACTTGCTGTATAAGCAGCACAGAGTGACACGGAAATAAGAAAACAAGGGAAAGCTTCAAAAAGCACTGAGACATGTGAGTACTGCCCAGATCCCCTTCTGAGATGTCAAGATGTCCTGTGTTAGCTCGTTATCCTCTGTAAGATACCAGACAAGTTTAGGATGATACTGGTCAGCCTTGAAAGAATGTCTGGTTTCCTCCTGACTGTAGAGAGAAGGTCTAGGTAGGTTGGTGGGTAACGTTGGCACAGTGAGGTTTGATGCCCAGCTGTGGTATGGACTTGGAGATGTGCCAGGACTCTGAGGCCACCGTTGATTATGGCAGGGGCCATCTGGAAGCCCACCCTGCCCTGGAGCCAGTCTCCCTGGTAGAGGTCCACAGCCAACACCACAGGGCTGCACAGCCAACAAGAGGCACCTCTGGGGCCATGCAGCCAAACTCTCATGATGATATGGCTTGGGAGGTCACTCTGCCCTGTCTGGTGCAAGACCATCCTATGGTGGGTGGACAGAGCCCTTCTCCACAAAGATATCCTCTGCAAGTCCCTCTCCACCAACACAGTCCCCCTTGGTAAGTTTTTAAAGGCATCATTTATTATCACAGCTGCAACGTCCTTGTCTGTGTGACATGCACTCCCTGGGCTTAGCTGTCCCAACACATTTCTATCACCTCCAGATTCTGCCAGCACAGCTTGAGCTTGTAGGAGGGAAAAGTGGCTTCCACCCTTGTTTCCTGTAGCACCTGGTGATCAACACCCCAAATGTGCCTAATTAGGCTCCAGTTCTGCTACAAGCCAGAAGTTCCCACACAGGCTGTGGGAACAAAACCCACAGATTTAGTGAGCTCCTGCTATTCCACCTGCCCAGCGTTTCCAAATGTTTAATTTCTGCTGCCATGCCAAAGTGTGGGGCAGTGATGGAATAGAGCTCTGTGAGCTACTCATTCTTACTGGAGGTTGGAGTTTCCTGCTTACAGGCCCATCTCATAAAATAGAGCAAGTTTCCAACTAAAACAAGATTTAAAAAGCTCCCAAACCCAGGAAACAAAGTGGGAACCTCAATACACTCCAGTACTGGCTGCTATCAAGTGCTGCAATGTAGGGTTCATGTCATAGCCTGGATTTGGATGCCTATTTCATTTCCAAAGTGGTTTCTTGCCCTTGTCACAAGATCCTGAAGCACACCCAGATGCTAGGAGAGAGCAGCAGCAGGAAGCTCAACATTTTTTCTGTTCTGCCATGGAGGGAAATTACGCCCTGGTGTGGGGGTGGGTGAGTGCATATGTGATGCAGGGTTACTCTCAAAGAGAACAAATAAGGCTTTCTGCCTTTGTCTGCCTCTTTACAACATTCAGAGGAGTGCAAAGCAGGTTTTTGGTCTGACTCTCATAAGCAGGGCCCCAGCATGGGCCTCAGCAGCATTTCCTCCAACCCCCTTAATGATCCCTCCAGCTCATCCCAGACCTAAGCAGTCACTGCCAGTCCTGGGTCTCATCTCCTGGGTGTGCTCTGCCTGTGATGTTGGGTTGTTTTCCCTTCTGTTTCATAAATTCAGGCAAGCAGAGGGGTGCACATAGTCCATCCTCCTGCACTGGTGTGAAGGAGCAGAATTGCAGAGCTTTACAACCACCCTCATCCTGGGGTTGGGAGTGGGGTGCCGAGATCAAGTACCCCATCTAAGGGCAGGACACATTGCCACCAGGCTCTGCTTCCTGGCCAGGGCTGCATGGTGGCATCAGGGGAAGAAGCCTGTACCTCGGGACCAGGGTCCTCCTTGGCCCTGAGCTCTGATCTCTCACAGATCTCGGGTGGGTCAGGATCAGGGTTCTGCTTCAGCAGGAGACTTTTGCAGAAGCCTCCAGGGTACTCCACCAGTGGAGCATCTCTCTTAGGGCAAAATGCCCTCCAAGGGTCTGTGAGCCAGAAGATGTAAAGGGGGCCTCAGGGAAGGTGCATGAGTTAAAAGCCGGGTGCTGCCCTGTATGTGGGCAGGGCTCAGAGCTGGAGCACGCCAGCACTCAGGGTGTGCTGGGGGATGCTGTTGGGATGAACAGCAAGCTGGGATTTATAAATAGGGCTGAAGGGGAAGTGTTGATGCCAGCAGTGATCTTGTTGCTATAAATAAAATGGGTGTTCAACAGCAGAGATGAGTGTTGCAGTCTCTTAGCCACAACTCCCCATCAGTGCTTTGCTAAACGTGTGTTCTCCTGCAAAACAGGAGGACATGCACTCGTGCCCAGGATCCTGGCAGGACTCCTGGGGTGTTTGCACCATCCACCTGTAACAGTGAGGAGCCACTAGTGTCAGTGCTCCTGGGCACTTCCTCCAAGCATCACTGGTGCTGCATCACCATCATGCTGTGACGGAGATGCCAGGTACCACACCCAGCAGTGCTGCTCCTTCCCACCTCTCCAAACTGGGCAATTCCAGACCCTGAGTACAGAAGGGAAATGAGCAAACTGAGAATGGGAGTGTGGATGTCACCTGACTTGGAGCTGTTCCTTCCATCACTTGGTTGTGTGATGTGGATAAATTGCACCAAGGCAGGTGGCCATACACAGGACTTACCCATCCATGCAGAGTATCACATTCAGTGTGTGTGTATATGTATTTTAAAATATTTTATATACATATAATACATGTATATATAATACATATAAATTACAGGGCAAATATAAAAAATAAAAATATATGAATGTTATTTTTAATATATAAAAATATATACATTCCCATGTCCTATTTTAGGAAATATGAATATATTTTATATATCTTTCCTTCCAGCAGCCTCCAGTGCCTGCAGAGGACAGATCTGCGGGGTGAGCTCTCCCCTATGTGCACCAAGTCCCTAACTAGTCTGTGGCGTCCATTTGCTCTGAGCACCAGGATCCCTGAGTGCCTGTGGGACCCTTGCCCTGCCCTGTGAGGGAGGGAAAGAGGGGATTTGTGCTGCTGGGTCTCCCTAGGTCAAAGCCCTGCTTGGGTGGGAAAGAGCTGCCAGCTGGTTGTCCTGCCCTGGGTAGTCCAGGGGCACCACGCTCTCCAGCACACTGAGATCACTCCTAGCAGCACCAGAATGGGGACAGAAAAGCGCAAAACCGCCGTGTGAAGCAGGATGTGACAGCTGTGATAGCAAAAAGCACCATGTAGGGCCTCCCCACACCTTGCAGCAGCCATGTTCAGTGTCCGTGCTGGCCCCAGGGCATGATGTCACTGCACACGTTCACATCTTTGCTTCTCACCTGCCAGGAGGCTGGGAGCTGTGGCTGTGACATTGGGAAGAGCATCAAAAATGAGGGTCAGGCTGCTTTTCCCTGTCATCTGGGGTGTGCCCCACATTCCATCTGCATCCAAGAGCCACTGAGATGTTGGGAAGGACCTGCTGTCCCCGGGGTCACTTGGCTGAGGAGTATTTGATGTGTGCAGCACACAGAGGTATGGAGGAGAAGAGCAAGGCTCTCACTCCCACTCCCAGCTATTCCCCCCAGGCATGCAGGGACAACCAGAAAGGACCCTGCAATGGGTGGTGACACCATGCTGAGCCCCCCACCAGGCTGCTGTTCCTGCCACGCTCACACCATGCCGCCACGTCAGTTCCCTCTTTCCCACCACACCCTGTAGGCAGGGAGTGAGACCCCATGAGGAAGAGGGGGGTCCCAGGAGGGGGACTGGCACAGCCCCCAGCCCTGGTGCTGCAGGTAGGCCCACAGCCCATGCCGCTTTCCCCAGTGCCATGTGTAAGGGCGTGACAGGAGCACACTGCTCCCTTTCTGCTCTGCTTTCTGAGCCCGCGGGGTGGTGAGGAAAGGGTTTTTCGGAGTCTGACGCCCTCCCCACAACAACCACCTGCAGTTCCAGGCTCAATCCTACCTCCAGAAGCAAAACCATTACAGACTAGGCAAGCTGCCTTTGCAAAGGGTGCACAGACTGACCCACCTGCAGGAGGGACACCGCACCAATCTCCCTGAGCTCCAGTGGCCAAAAGTTAGATCAGGAATGATAAAACAATTCCCTGGAAACAACAGAGCTACATAACCCCTTTGTTGCCTGGTTGCCTTTTCCCCCAGAAAGGAGGAACAGAAGCACAGAAAATAGAGAAGTTGTGCTCACCTGGTATCCAGTCTTCACCTCTTTCCTGTGCTTGGGCTGGGATGAGGATGGTCTCAACCTCTCAAGCTTGGTTGGGAAAAGCAGCCAGGCATCTGGAGCTCTGCAATGTACCCCAATCTTTCCTTCCTATTTCTGTCTTGCTGGAGGAAGGAGGAAGTCAGAGTGGTAACTGTGGGAGGGCGTGTTCCCCCAAGAACCCAGCCAGTCCCACTCATACTGGTCAAACCCACATCATCTTGCCTTGGGGGGCTGGGGCTCAACTCCCTGGGCTACCCAGGGGGCTTGCAGCCCTCCCACTGCACCTGGGAAAGAGACCCACCCAAAACCCACCCTTTCTGCTCACTTTTCACCTTTCACAGTGCTGCTGGGGACCATCCCAGACCCCAGTGGGCACACAAAGCTGGTAGGGGGGGAAACTAGTTCCTTTGAGAGCTATTGACTGCCCCTGGATGTGGAGAGGACGGGGAGCTAGCTCCCCTCAGGTTCTGGGTTGGGCTCTGAAATGTTTATGCTGGAGTAGTGAGGTCTCCTTGCACGGCAGAGGACGCAGGCGCTGCCCTCGCAGTGGCAAAGCTCAGGGCTGCATGGGGAACTTCATTTAAGCAGCCTTCAAATTTTCTTGTGCCGGCTGCAATAACTCCTTCCAAAGCAATTGCAGCAGCACGTCCCTGAGCAGAGAGGAACCAGCTACTGTCAACTTTCTCTTAACCTCTTCAAGGCACTACAGTAAAAGTTATTAATTGAAGTCATTTAGAAAACATACAAGATTTTTTTTTTTAAAGATAATGTGAGGCTTTGCTAATTTCTTTGTAGGTTTCCCTTCCAAGCAACCTGATGTTGACTCACCATGTTGCATTATCAGACTCACAGACAGGTTTGGGTTGGAAGGGACCTTATAGACCATCTCATTCCAACCCCCTGCCATGGGCAGGGCGACCTGAGGCATCATAAGACCCTGATGCTGTTCACCTGCTACTGTGGTACAGTTACAGAGCTGGGTTTATTTTTGCAGCACTGCAAAAGAGATTGCAGTGCCAGCAAAAAATTTCTGTGCACTAATGGATGCTTCGTGGGTAAATGCTTTTATTAAAGAAGACAACAGAGCCCTGGCTTGGTTTCTTCACAGCCAGGTGTAGAAGGAAGGGACACAGTAGTGCTGGCAGTGGTATGGGAGCACTGGAGCAGCTGATGTAGGATACGGTGGGGATGGGGCCTGAGGACGAGCCAGCTGGGAGCTGGGGTGCTCACCCCAGCTTGGGTGGCTACAGCTGGATGCTGCAGAGCAGCCCTCAGGCCAGGAGTGGGTGGGCTGGGGCGGATGAAGCTGGGAAGGCTGGTGGGGCTTCCTGCCGGTGGTGGAGGTTGCAGATCTGAGGGAAGGAAGTGTGGTTGAGATGAGCTGAAATTTTGCTTTCATATTGCATGAGGCCCTTAATGAGCTGCTCTATCCTCCTCAGTTAATTCATAGGGTTTGTCCAACCACTCTGTTCCAACTGACTAAAGGTTGAGGGAAGATGGTGGGAGAGCTGGGAGCCCTGGAGTCGGAGTGGCAGGAGCAGAACAGGCATATCACTGGTCCTTGTAGCCAAAGCTGAAGCTTGCTGGTATATCCCACTTCCTCCCAGCTGTTCCTCATGCTCTCCTGCAGATTTAGCCTTGAGTGTTGCAGCTGAAGGAGGTGGGCACCCTTTGGGGACATGTGCTTGGTCACAGCGTGTACGCTCTCTAGCCCATCTGCAAGCATTTTAAGCTGTTAAATATTCCTCTTTCTATTTTCTTTCAGCTGCCTTTATTTTTATTCGTTTCCTCATTTTATTTTTACTAGAGTAGATTGTGTTTCCCCTCACCACTGTCTGGAGGACTGCTGCGGCTTTTGCAGGATACACTCAAGCAGCTAGGGCGGGTGGCATCCAGCTGGGTACTCTCAGAGTGGCTGTTCCCCAAAGTCACTGATTTTGGTGATTAGAGATGTTATTTTGGGCCTTTGCTCCTAAATGATGCTCACCCAGCCTACAGCAAGGAAGTTTTCCTGTTGTTATTTTCTATTCCTGATGAACATTAAATCTTTCTATCCCTAACAAACATTAAATCTGGTGGATGCCCCATCCCTTGAAGTGTTCCAGGCCAGGCTGGACGGGGCTCAGAGCAGCCTGGTCTAGTGGTAGAGGAGTGGAACAAGATGATCTTTAAGGTCCCTTTCAACCATCATGTAATTCCATGATTCCCAGGTGTGTCCCCAGCCACATACTCCAACTAAAAGAGAGGATTCAGGCAGCTATGGGATCTCCACCCTCAGAAATATTTTGTATTTTCAACCTTGTCGTATTTGCACAGGGGTACACCTGATTGTGACCAGGTACCTGGGTATGACAGTGTATGAAGTTTAACAAGGGCTGCACCAGATTCTGCACCTGTGACGGGGCAAACCTGTCTGTGTGTATAGACCAGGGGACGAGAGGCTGGAGAGCATCTGCAGGAAGGGCCCTGGGGGTCCTGGTCAAGGGAAAGTTGAATATGAGTCTGCAGTGCCCTGGCAGCCAGGAGGGACATCGGTGTCCTGGGTGCTGTCAGGCAAAGTACTGCCAGCCAGCCGAGGGAGGGGATTGTCTCGCTCTGCTCTGCTCTAGGGTGGCCTCACTTCAATATTGTGTGCAGTTCTGGGCACTACAATATAAGAAAGACATTAAGCTATCAGAAAGCATCCAAAGGACGGGAACGAAGATGGTGAAGGTGCTTATAAGGAGCAGCTGAGGTCAGTTTGTTTGTTCATCCTGGAGGAGGCTGAGGGGAGACCTCATTGTGGTCTTCAACATCTTCACAAGGGGCAGCAGCAACCTCTGCTCTCTGCGACAGGACTCAAGGAAACGGTTGGAGCTGAGTCAGGGGAGTTTTAGGCTGGATGTTAGGAAAAGGTTCTTCACCCAGAGGGTGGTTGAGCACTGGAACAGGCTCCTCAGGGTCACAGCACCAAGCCTGACTGAGTTCAAGAAGCGTTTGGACAATGCTCTTGGGCACGTGGTGGGATTCTTTGGGTGTCCTGTGCAGGGCCAGGAGTTGGACTCGATGATCCTCATGAGTCTCCTCCAACTCAGGATATTCTATGATTCTGTGCTCTTTCCCAGCACCTTCCCAAAGGCCTCTCCCCACATTTTCTTGGTACGCACAGGGAGGGTCACCAGCTGTGCACTTCTGTGGCCCAGTGTCAGGTCCTGGAAAACACAGAGGAGGACGGGGAGGGCAGAGAACATGGAAAATGAAGATGTTTTAAGCAGGAAGCACCCGTCAGGGCTTGCTAAGATCAAAACAACCGTGGCTCCAGGCCTGGAGCTTTTTATTCACCTTGGAGGGAAGAGAAGCAGCTTAGCGTTTCACCCCCTTCTGTGTGTGGAAAGGTGTAGATGGGGCTCGAGTTGCTTCGTTGGGGTGTCTGCCCGGACCCATGATTGGCAGGTGTTCGGGCTCCCTGGAGGCTCGCCGGGTATTTTCTGCTGTTTCAACTACAGAAATAATTTCTGGCATGAAGTTTTACGAGCTGTTTTCTGCCCTGCCGTGGCAGCCCGGTCTCTGGCTGGTGCTACCGAGAGCTCTGTGTCGCAGAGTGTCTGGGTTCAACCTAAAGGCGCCGAGCGAGCACCTGAACACCCTCTGGCTGTCTACAGGAGCCGCCTCGGGCAGGCTGCCCGCCCCACCGCTCGCCACACGGCAACCACCGGCGGGCGGCCGGCGGCACAGCGCGAACACTTCAGCCGCCGCCATCCCGCCGCAGCGCTACGAACGGGCAGGGAGCTCTTCTCAAATTCTGCCCGCGCAGGGCAGGTAGGGAGGAGCACCCCCGAGTGCCCGGGCCCGGGGCGGCCCCAGGGGCGGGCGGTGCAGCCGGAAGATCCCGCCCCGGTGGGGGCGGCACCGGGCGCGGCACAGGCCGGGCTGTCCCTTCGCGCTCCGCGCCGCCATGGTGGGGAAGGCCAAGCGCCCGCGGCTGCACCGCACCGCCCCCCGGGCCTGGCCCGCCCGGGACCTGCCGCCGCTCCCCGCGCCCGAGCCGGGCCCCGGCCCCGGGAAGGTACCGCGGGCGGGCAGACGCGGGCCGCAGTGACACCCTCGTCCCCACTCCCGCAGGAAGGGCCGGTTCCGCAGCCCCGCTCGGCCCCTCCGGCTCCCGGGGCTGCCCCGAGCGCGGAGCCCCGGCGCGGTGTTGGTGGATGACCCGCGGGCCCGGCCGCGGGGAGGCGCCAGTGTGGGCGGCAGGGGCGGCAGGCCCCGCAGGCCGGGCCGAGGGCTGCTCCTGCTTAGGAAAGCCTTGCCGGACCCTTGGTGCTGCTCCTGCGGGCTCGGTGCTGCCGGGCAGCTACTGCTGCCCCGCGCCGCCGCTCCCCCGCGGGAGCGTGTGACACGGGCACGGCGGGCCGGGAGGCCGAACGGGGGAGCCCGAGGAGCGCTCCGGCACCGGGCCCTGCCTGTGTGCAGTGGGAGGCCCAGCGTGCTGCCCCGGGGCAGGTATCACTGCCCCGCAGCAGCAGCTGCGATACAGATGTAGGGGGGTGGCAGCACTGCTCCTGCTGCTGGGGACAGGGTGCCTGTGCTGCGTTGCAGTGGGGGTAACTTGGATGCAGCAGTGAGGATCGTTGCCAAGAAGTGTTGGGAGAGAAGGGGTGAGAGAAGAGGCTGCCTTGCTCATTTTGCAGTGGTTCTCTTTGATTTTAGGTTAGGGCAGGTGGAGAGGAGCTGTCAGTTTGCACACACAATCATGTAGAAGATGCAGACAGTGTCTGGTTTCCCCAGCTGTGTTATGAGTACACACTTCAGATTAAAGCTGGATGCCTTCCCTAGCCCTCTCACAGCAAGAACACAACAGCAGTAAATGTTTTTTACGTGCCTAAGCTTTCCTTGTGAGGGCGGAGGAATCACCTGTGCCAAATACAGCTGGGTTTATACCACTATGAAGTTATGTGTCAGTGCTGGTAGATACTGCTGGCTAAAGTAATAAATTCTTCTAATCCAGCCAGAGTAGCTACTGCAGATCTTAGGACTTAGAGGCGTTGCATGCTTAAAGCATGATGCCAAAGATCTAGTGAGTTGCTAGTAGTCACTGAATCTGCTTAATGTCCATCGCTTTAGGCTTTAATCCCCTAATCTGCTCATTTGTTGCTTATCTGTATTGTTCTGTATCTGTAATAAATCTGTCGTTTCCTAAGGATGCTGTTCAAAGCTCTTCTGGGAGAGCTCTCCTGAATGCACTTCAGTGAGGCGAGGTCAGGTTGAAGCAGAAATCTATTAGGAGCAGAACAGTCCAAAATGAGACTTTGTGAAACTTCCTTCTGTGTGGAAGAGCCTGGCGGGGGGAGGGCAGGCCAATGGGGTGACTTACCTACCCCTGCCAGCTCAGGAGAGGCACCTGCTCCCTACCACTGTCCCCTTCTGGATGGTGCTAGGTTTGATTTTTTGGGGGGGGGATTTTTTAACTAAACGTTGCCTGGTCGTGTTTATACTGATTCCTGGTTAATGTTTCTTTTGGATAAGGACTGGGACTTCTCATCTTCTGATGTCTTTTCTGGGCTGAAGATTGATCCTGATACCCTGGTCAAGAAGCTCGACTTGGACTCCAGAAGCATCATTTCCTCCAGGACAGGTTTGTTGTATTTTGAATGAGTACCACATAAGGTTGTGAGCAAAGACACTGGGGACTGTATTTGCTGTGACTGTCAGAACAAGCCCAGGGGAATACAACCCAAACATCCCTTCCCATGTTCCTGCGAGGGCCTTTAAAAGAGGTTTGGTTTTGTTTGGGGTGGAGGCAGAACAGCAAGGATGTGCTTGGTGATCCCTAGATGGGGAACTAGCTTCATGTTATCTGTGGGGTGTCCTCATGCAGCCAAAGACTCCCAGGGGTTGAGAGGACAGCAGGGGCCAGGCTGCGACCTGATCTCTGAGCTTCCTTTGTGGCTGCTTTTGCCTCACTAGCAGCTGCCATTCGTAACCCAGTATTTTGTCAGCAAGTTGCTCGTTGTGTACCAACAGTGCTATACACACTGCAGCCTGACTGCAGCAAGTCTTCTCCTCCTGTCCTTTGCTGTTGCTCCCTGGCTCAAGGACTCATGGCAGGAGTGTCCAGCTCGCAGGGAGTATGGGAAGTGAGAGTGGGAGCAGGGAGGAGGTGATAGAGCCTTTTGAGTTCTAGTCCCACAACAAGGAAATGCTCCCTCTGACTGCTCGCTGACAGGCAGAGCTTTGTATCTGAAAGCAGGTTTCACCTCTAAATGGAACCTGATGGCACAGCAAGCTGTCCTGATGCAGAAGGTGGGTGAGACTCCCAAATACCTTGTTTGCAAACTAAATGAATTTCTTCTCTTTGTGCATATAAATACTACAGTGACTTTGTTTTCCTGTTCAGGGCTACAAACAAACCCAGTAACCACTCAAGGGCTAGTGGTTACCTGAGCAGTGGTGAGGTGCCTATTGGTCACATTTGGTCACAGAGCAGAGTGAGGAAGTGGAGGGGTTGTTTGAGGACACATTTGCCTGCTGCCTGCACAGTAACCTTGGTGAAATGCATTGTTTTCAAAACAGTGAGTTCACCGTTGGTAACTCTCATGGGAAAAGGACATGTATGCATCTGTGTGTGCATGTGCACATTGCCATCTCTTTAATTAAATCAGGCAGCATGTTGTTGAGGGCTGGCAGCCTGCAATCCCAGCCCTTCATTGCAGGCTACAGCTGCACACGTCTGGGTTATAAATAGAGCCATGCTGCTGGTCCCTGTGCAGTGCTGATGATGCAGATGTGTGGTGCCTGACTGCCTCTCTCTAGGCTATGTGCTGGCTTCCTGCAGGCTTCCTGCAGACAGTGATGCTGACCCTGATGCTTTGTATTCTCTCTCAATTTCCAGATGATCAACTAAAAATAGCTGTTCATTTGGGAGCTCAAAACTGTATTTCAACAGGCAAAAAGTGATTTGATTATTTTTTTTTACATCCTCCCAAGCTGTGTGCCCTTTCTTCTTGCCTCACTCTGGAGCCATGTAGAGGCTTTTTCATTATGGAAATCAATTCATTTTTTTGTGTTAATTCAGTGAACTGTAACTAGACTGTGCATACAATGGCAGACAGCCTGGAGTTAGAAAAGAGAATCTAGGCAGACATCCTTTGTCTCCTGGCATCTCTGGTCAGCTCAGACCCTGTTCAGCAGGAAATTCAGCTTGACTTCAACCTTTCCTCCACCCCATTCTTCCCTTCCCCCTCAGCTTAGTGCACGGGGCAGGAGGGTAGGATTCTCCTACACATTGCTATTTTAAGATTTAATAGCAAGACAAAAGCGTACTTCTCTCCCACTTGCTTTTCAAGCTCTGAGAAGGTCAAGTTGGCAGACTGTAGGTGGGCTCACTCTATCTCGTGTGCTTTTCATAGCTAGAGAAGATTTTTTTTTCTGCCAAGGATGCTGTGTGGCAGTTGAGAAAGCAGGTATGTTTGTCCTCTATCTGCGTGTGTGCCTCACGTTATCCAAGATTTATCAAAGATTATCCAAGACTGCTGATATCTGTGTGTTTTGTGTTTCTATCTGGCCTTGTACTGTGACTCTCTTCCAAATAAAATTTAGGCTGAGGAAGTGCTTGGAATTGGATTAAATTTTAGAAGATTTCAACTTGGAGCTCAACAGTGGCCAGAAAAGCAAATTGACTGCTGGGGAGTGGGAGGAAAAGAGAACGATGTGGAGAGCATTGTTATGCCCTGAAAATAAATCCATGGCACATGCAGCTATTCAATGCTACGTGTAGCATCACAGAGGCTAACTAAACAACAGCAGAGCATGGTTACTTCCAGGGGATGAAAGGCTTCATCTGGAAGACCTGCTTTTATGTCCCAGAGCCAAAGGGATGCAATCCGGCAGGAAACCAAGCAATCGTCGTGGTGGGGCTTGGGGGCTGTCATCTGTGGTTGCCAATAAGGGAGGCCACCTCTCTCTCTACATTATTTTCCCTTAGTTTTCCCCAGTTTGTAAGTGACCAGCTTTTGGCTGTGGTTATTCTGAGGGAACAGGGGGAAACACAATGTGTAAGTTGGAAAGTTCAGTGTCTCTGGCAGGGTTAACATCTCATTTAACACGAGTGGTTGTGTGTGCTGGTGCTGAAAGGAGATGGAAAGAGGCCCCTTGTTCTGGGAGGATAAACAGGGGGTGTTGTTTCTTGCCAGCCAAAGACCTTGTTTTTCTAGGGGTTGCTGGTGAATCCAGGGTGCCCTTTGGAAGTATCTGTTACTCTTGGTAATGGTCTGTTGTTTCCCTTGGACACAAGGCCGATTCCGCGTGCTTATTAGTGTAAGATACCAGCTCATCAGGCTGTTCTGGCATCAGTAATCCTTGTGGCATGAGAAGGAGAGGGTGGAACTAACAAAAAATGTCACCAAAATGGAATTGATTGTAGGTGAGTCTTGCATTGTGTTACATAAAAAGCCAGTGGTCTAAAATGGAAAGTATTTTAATGCAGGAGCTCTGAGCTGTGTCGTGCTGTGAAAAAGACCTGTTGCCACTACTTTCCCCTTCTCTGCTTTTTGTCTTTAGTCATCAGCTTGTGTTAATGCCAAATTCCAGATGATTTCCACACGCACAGAGGTAACAAAAGCCAGTGCCATCCCTGTGAGCACTGGAGTTCAGTCCATGAGTTACTTGCTTGCTTGGTGATTGTTTCCTATCAGGGTAGTTTACTTAGCCACTGTCGTAATATAAATTCAAAGGCTTTGCCATAATCTAATCCGTGCAGGGACCTCTGTGACTCATGGGAGTGAATAAATCTCATCAGGGTGAGCCTCTGTAGCGTGGGAATTAAATGTTTCCTACCAAGTCAGAAATAATGGCCTGTCGTATAGGGGATTACTGCTGCTTTTTCTTGTTTGTTTTCTTTAGCTTTGCTTCCTCAGTGTTTGCTCATTGAAGCGAGGGCCTGTTCAGGCATGGCTCTGGCAAACCAGTTGCCTGTGAAAGTCTCTTTTTTTGGAGTGGATGATGAACGAGCTGTGGAATGATATGAACAACTGGACTGGTAGCTTCCTGCTTTATTTTCAGCTACTCCAGAAGGGAACTGTGACAAACTGTGTTGTTGAGAAAGCAGAAGTGCAACAGCAGCAAGTTCATAATTGCTAGTGAAACCTTAGCTTTTCATCCTGATTTCTGAGTTTGTGGCCTGAGTAGCTTTTCCTGCAGATTCTCTAACTCCTCCTGTGCCACTGGTGAGCCAGGAAAATGTGAAATGTGGATTAAAACCATTTGCTTCCCCTGGTCCTGGACCTGTTATTGGTCTTTCAAGAGACCATAAGGTGTACCAGGGGGTAGGTTTGAACTGGACTTAGAGTGAGGGTGGTGAGGCCCTGGCACAGGTTGCCCAGAGAAGCTGTGGCTGCCTCATCCTTGGAAGTGTTCAAGGCCATTTTGGATGGGGGTGGGGCTTGGAGCAACCTGGTCTAGTGACAAATGAAAGGCAGGTTGGACTACATGCTCTCTGAAGGTTTCTTCCATCCCAAATCACTCTGTGAGTCTGTGGTTCTGTACTAAGGTGTGGGGCATGGAGTCCTGTAGGACATCAGCCTGGACAGAGGTTGTGGTCTGAAGTCCAGGACTGTCTTGTGGCAGGGATCCTCCGTCAGTGGCACAGAGGGGAGTAGAGCAGTGAAATTACTGAGCATCTGACAAGGAATTCCCTTATCCTCCTGAAGAGATGTGGAGATAGGAGAGAATAAAATCAGACCAGGCAGGAACCTGACAGCAATGAAGAGAATTTCTAAAGTCTCCAGGCTGTGTACAGCCTTGCTTTCCCCCTTTCTGAGGTTCTCTGTGAGTTCCTTTTGTTACCAAGCCTCCCTCTGCAGTGTCACTGACTGTGCCTCTCTGGTTTGCACCTCAGCTTCTGCTCAGAAGTTCCATATTTGCTGGGTCTGTCACATTATCTGCTTCCTTCTGCTTGGGCTCTGCACCCGCTTGTCCAATTCTTTTCCTCTTTTTGAAGCTTCAAAGAGAAGAGAGAAGCTGTGGTTGGTTGGCATTGTGGTCCTGCATTAACTTCATGCAATATGATTTGCTGTCCTGTTTTGGGTTTGTTTTCCTTTTTTTTATGGGTGATGTACCAGAATCCCTGTGAGATCCCTCTGACAGTATTGCTGTTCCTGCAGTGTCTGGACTCGTGGTTACCCTTGCAGTGGATCCACTTTTCGTGTTACTGGCAGAACTGCAGACATGGCCAGGCTCCCTTTACTCTTCAGGAGTTCTTGACAGGATGCAAATCTTTGTGTCCTGTAATTTATTCCTGTCTGTTCATTGCATTTCTGCTTGTTTGTTGCCTTAAATATTATGGCTCTTCCTCTTTAATCCTCATCCCTGATCACCTTTCTCTTTGTTTGCATTTTGGATTTTTCCCCTCTGCTGGCATAATGGGGTGTTCAACAATAGAAGGATTAAAAAGAAACCAAACCTGTTTGTTTTAATGAATGCACCCTTTCTGAATATTAGTTCTGAGCATTTTCTGCTTTTTCTTATTGCATGTTTGGGGAATTTTTAAATCTGCTTGTGCTGGTCATTCAGCACATCCCTGGTGTGGAAAGCTGCTGGATCCTCACAGTTCTGCTGCTGTTGCTTTTCTTCAGCTTTCCATTCCGTGCTGGCAGCTGTCATGGCTGTCTTATGTTTGTTTTGTGCAGAACGCCTTCCCCAAGCTGTTCCCCACCATAACACCCCTCAGATGGAAAGGGGTGTAAACAGGTTGCTCCACACTCTGAGGATGGCAGTGAGCAGCCTGTGAGGAGCTGCTGCAGCACCTCCGACGTGCGCGTGGAGTGTGACGTGCGGCGCCAGTCCAAAATGACAAGGTGTTCCTGCTCTGTCTGTCTTTGTTATCAGCTGCCCAAGCTTTGGTCTGTGTGGATTTTGGGAGTGGTGAGATGCTCTCCCTGAAGCTGGTGTCGGATGTAGGCTGCTGGCGATGTCCTTGGTGCTGTTGCACTGAAATAATTTTAACGTCTTTGAAAATACCTGGTCGGTGTGTGGATCTGGGAGGAGCAGCTTTGCATTTGAGCTGGGAATTCCTGCTTTAGCTCGCCCCCTCCACTCTTTACCTTCTGCAAGATGTCTGTCTTCCTTCGTGTCACCCGCACAGGTCAAGGATGTGTCCCAGGACTGGGCATGCAGGTCTCTGCTCAAATGGCAAATTTCCCTCTGTGAGCTGGTGTTGCTTCTGACATTGTGTGTGAAAGTGCTTGAAACCTCTAGTAACAGAATTTGCAAGAAAGGAGGAATTCCCAGGGAAGGGAAAATGCTAGGCAGAGATTAAACAGGCAAAGTGATATTCTTTACCCTCTCTCCCAGGCCCAAGGTTGGCCATCCTGGTAGCTTGATAAAGTGACAGATGGCAACTTACCATGTCTGGGTAAATGGCTTTAGTAGCAGTTTAAGTTCCTTTTCTCTTGCTTTTTAACTGAAATCTGTTTGGTTTGTTGACTGCATCATTGGGAGCTGCTCTTATCTTGACAATGCCAGATCACCTTTTAAGGGCAGATTTGGTGTGTGAGAGTTTTCGAACAGGCTGTTATAAAACTGCACTGTGTTTGAAAGGAGCTGCGATAGCGGTCTGCGGTAGGGGAAGCCTCTCCAGTGAGGTCACATGACCTCAGTCTACAGGACACCTCAAACAGATTCTGTAGTTTTCAACAACTCACCTTGAAACCAGAGGGTTTTTCTGTTCCTTTTGGTCCAGAGGATTAAAGTCAGTGGGATCTTGATTCAGGAGTCAGATTGACCAAGTTCTGTAGCAGTGTTGAACAGCTGTGGGGACTGCTTGAAACAGAGAACAGTGACCTGATGTGGGTAGCTCCTGGGAGAATTTGGAGTCAGAATCTTACTGAAAGCTAAAAACATTGGTGCCTTAAATGATAATAACTAAAAAAAAAAAAAAAAAAAGGTTAAAAATCCACACTGCTTAAAGTTACTGTAACAATTTGTCTGTGCTGTGAGAATAGCTGTAGGAAACTCCACTTTAATTAAAGTCAATGCAGTTAATTTAAAAGCGGTAAATGAGTGTCTGAAACTCTGAAACTTGCACTATTTCCAGTGCTTTGACTTCCCTTCTGGAGATGGACCATTTCCACATTGTGAGTGCCTTCTGCCAGATTATGGGAATCAGTTGTGTTAATGTTTATGGAACTAATTAATTGTTTTCTTTTCTTCCCCTCCCTCTAGCTGTGGCTAAGTCCCTGTTCTTAAAATTAACATAAAAAAGCCCCAAAAGCTCTAATTAACTAGTGGCCATGGATACTGAGCATTACACAAACACAGGAAAGTTTTCTAGAGAGCCTCAGGCTTCCAAAATGTTTGCAGCCTGCTCCAGGGGAGGAGGCTGTCAGTGGTGGGAAGAGCCTGAAATGAGTCTTAGGAGTTTGAAGGATGTGTCAGAAGGATGTTCTTTCTTATTATGGTTGGCTCCTTGGCTGTGCCTGCTCTGTAATGCTCATCAGTAGCACTGGTGGAAGTTCAGTGCTTGCCCTGTGCTGCACCCAGCCTTTCTGTGCTGCTGGGTGGCTGGAGAGGAGGGTACAGCTCAGTGAGGGACTGGGGACTCCTTTGGTGAGGCTCCTGAGCTGCTGCTCTGTGCTTTTGCAAAGCCTTCCTCTGGCCTTTGTGAAAGTTGAGTGCCCAAACATGTGCTTTTTAGGTCAAACATGTCAGTCCCTTGTGCCCCTGAAGGGACTGAATTTGAGGCCAGTGTGCCTCTTTGCCTTCCTGGTGAGGTGTGACAGGGCGTGGCAGTTGCAAGTCATGCCATGTCTTGCTCTGTGTGATCACGAGTTTTAAAAGGATACTAATCTAGCCTGGTATTCTCCTGCTGAATAAATGAGTTTAAAATGGTCAGACATCCTTACTTACACAAAAATAGATCAGCCCTGTTTAGGAGAGTACTGGAACTGCAGCATTTCTGCTGTACTAACGCTAAAGCTTTGGCATAATTGAGTTATAAAATTATAAGTGCTACAAAGAGAGAGGTGGAATGGCTCTGCACCTGTGGCAAAGGGACTTCCCAGCACAAGTCTCAGTAATGCAAACCTCTAGTGGGGTATGAGAGGGATAGTTTCACCCTGCATAAACTGAGAAACCGAATCCCAAGAGGGATGAAGAAGGGCTTGTGGAGAGGGCAGATGGATATCTCTGGAAGTCAGAACCCTTTCCTTCTCCCCAGCAGCAGTATGGGGCAGTGTCAAGCTGTCAAACCTCTCTGAAATACATGTCCCGGGAGTCTAACAGATGCTCTTTTTAGATAATTGGTAGAGGCTGGTAAAGGGTGGACGGGATGAGAGGTTTCCCTCTTCTGGGTTGCCCCTTCTGACTTGCCTTGACATCCTTTTTAGGTGCAGGAATAAGTCAGCCTCCTCTTTCTTCTGCGGACATCCCTGGGAAATGCCTGTGTGAGGAAAGTTATTTTACTTGGGTATTTTTTCTGTAAACTTCCGTGCTACATAAATCAGATTTCTGTTTTACTGACAGATAAATCTTTGCCCTGCTAATATAGGTCTTATTGAGGCTGTGTATTTAAAGGGAGATCTCAAGTGTTCATGTCTGTCATTCAGACTAAGAGGGATCTATAGTATTATTCTATTCTATGCAAGTTATCTTTTATTCTAGTCTTTGTGAACAATTTATGGGTCAAGGTTTTCTTTATGCTTGGGTGAAAATGCATATGTCAGCTGAAGGTCTGTTTACCCCCTTTAGCATTTCAAAGTGGCACTATTGATGCTCATATGTGGCATAACTGGTAACAACACTTAATTTGGGTTTAGCTTTTTAGTCAAGTGGCTTATAAAAAGGAAATAAGAGGGGTTTTGTTGTTTTTTTAAAATAAGGTTTTTAACACCGTAAATCTCAATGTACGTTGTCTAAGCTAACTGCAGGAAACACAACTATGCAAGGATTAAATGAGTAGGTACTGAAGTATTCTGGGTTGTTTGAAATGGTGATTTGGACAGGTTTAGATTGAACTAGCAGTGTTGCAAATATTCCGTGAGGCTAACCACAAAAAATCCTGGAGAAAATCCTACTGGAGGTGAATAGGTGTTCAAGCAAGTAGGGACTGTGAGCTGGAAGGTGCTCTTGAAAACGTTCCATTTAGTGATATTGGTAACCAACTCCAATGAAACATGGTGTTCTAGAGAGCCCGTGGCAGGAAGTCTGAGGGAAGATGGGGCACACACACTTGTTTCCTGACCCCCTTGTGCTGTGTGCTCGACTGTGCATGGAGAACACACAGCAAATCAATAGATCTACCTAAAGAATCTGGGCTTCTGTGGGTGTTGTGGACATTCACACCTCGTGTGGCTGTGTGTGTGCAGACTCTGGGCTCATTTCCTTTTGTTGCATTTCCTGGCTACGCTACTTTTTAACTTTGTTTTTCCTTATGTCTGTTTTCCTCTCAAAGATTATTTGTAAATTCAGGTCACCGAGTGTTCTTATGTAACAGGAATGTGCCTCTTTAGCATGGGGAGGACGTTCCCAGCTGCCACGAGTAAAGGCTGTGTCTGTGCATGCAGGAGTTATTTTGCAATGTGCTTTGAGTTGAAATAACCTGGTGATCCTATCGATAGGGAGGCATGGAAAGGCTCTTCCAGACTGCAGAAATTCTGCTGCCAGAAATCCCAGTTTTAAATTGCTTTGTTCAGTGGCACTTCCGTGTTTTGCTCAGTGAAGCCTCTGGCTATTGCTTTTGATTCATGTCAGTGATTTGTGACAGCAGGGCTGGGCTTAAGTGTGCTGGGCTTAGGTGTGGGCTGGGCTTAGGTGTGCTCCTCTGCAGATACAGGTGTGCTTGTTGCTTTAGTGCCTGTACCTGAGTGGGTTTTATTTATGGAAATAGCATAAAAATGTGCAGATACTACTAATGTGGAGTTATTATGACTTTTTCATGTATTTTCTTCCTCCAAAATAGAGGGCATTGGGCTGTTTACCTGTATTGGATGTAAGTAGCAAGATTTTGGTAGTGGTGGAGAGGCCAGAGCTCTCATGTTCTGGACACACCCAGGTCCAGGAGCTGAAGTGCATTCAGTGCAGCCAAAGCTGAGCCTGTCTGCCACAATGGTGCTGTGTCTGGAAAAACATATAATTAAGAAGGAGTGAAAAAAAGAGGAGTAGAAAAAGTGAGAGCCCTGTGAAGACCAGGGACAGAAAAGGAGGAGAGGAGGTGCTCTCCCATGGGAAGGACCCCAGTGGGTAAGTGTGAGGAGGAAGGAGCAGTAGAGAGAGTGACTGTAATGCCATTCCCTGGCCCCTTGCACTGCTTAAGGGAGTCAGGAATGAAGGAGTCGGAATGAAGGAATGGAGCTGAGAAGGGTGGGGGAAGGTGTTTTAGTGTCTGTCATTGTTTTTCACCACCTGATTCTATTTTCATTGGTAATACATTGCATTAATTTTCCCCAAATCTAGTTGGTTTTGCCTGTGACGGTAATTGGTGAGCGATCTCCCTGTTGTTTATCTCAGCCCACAAACTTTTCATCATATTTTCTTCCCCTGTTCTGTTGAGGAGGGGTAGGGAGGGAGCAGCTGGGTGGGCGTCTGGCAGCTGGCCCAGGTCAACCCATTGCATCACGGTAGCTCAGTAAAAATTGAGATGAAGCTCAGTACCAGGTAGAACTGTTGCTCTGTGGCTGTTCCTCTGCCTTCCTTACTGTCTCTTTCAACTGAATGTTTCCTGAGCATTGTGCAGATCCACCTTGCATGAAAACTGAATTCCTTTGTTTTTCATTAATACTCACAGATGTTTAAGCAAGTCATTATCCCACGTGTCTGTGGTACATGTATACTTGTAATAACATTGTGGCCCTTGCATCCTGAGGGTCAGAATTAGAACCCCTCCCCTCCTTCTCTTCAGGGAAGGAAAGGGAACAGAACAGGGCACAGCTATATACTCTTAAGTTCAGGGAAGTACAGAACAGATCTTGGGTCCATCCAGATGTTTCTTCTGCATGTCTTTGCTGTGTAGGAGGTGCTGCCTTGCTCCAACTGTGCCTGCATTGTTGACAACTCTGTAGCAAGAGAGCAGAACAAATCTGCCTGAACAGAGTGTTCTTTTTCAGATGTTAGAAGTGCTCATTAGAGGGCAGCAGAATAACTCTTCCTTTTTCTAGGTCAGGTCTATATTTTTGAATGATATTTTTCATCTCCATAGGGCACAGAACAAAATTTTCCAGTTCCTCCTTCAGTTTTTCCTGGTGCAGTAAGTGTAAAAAACAACAATGCCTATATGAAAACCTTAGCCAGTATAAAAAAAACCAGGGAGTAATTATAGTAAAACCTGCTTTTTGGAAGCTTGGAAGGGTTGCAGGCTCAAACAAGGGAGAGCTTCTCTAAGATTAAACCACAAATGGTCAGCACAATATGTGGAAAAGCAGCCAAAGGAATCTTTCAGAGCTAACTTGTTTTTTGCTCAGCCTAATTCTTATTTGGCTTATATGTCCATATGCATTTATGGATTTGTTTGCTGTACTCCAGCTGTGGCTGCCACCTTTTTCTGCTTGAAGAAAATGTTAAAGAACCAGTCTTGCTTCATCTGAAAGTAATCTTTAAATGAGATCTGATGGTACCACCCCCCCATCCTCTGTAATGTAAACACTATAAATAATTTTGGCGCAGTCTTTAAAGGCTAAGTGAGGCTGGGATTTGGAGTCCAGCATCACAATACTTAAATGCATTATTTATTATGTAACATCCGTGGAAGAAGGCTGTAGCACTGACTTTGCAGCTAGTGTGCTTCGGGCTTCAGAAAGAGCTGTGTAGAAATCCTGGCTAGGAGTGAACATCTCCTGTATGAATATCTCCTGTACACGTCTTTGCACACTGTTGACCTTTGGGGGAGGTGAACTGGTTCCAGCAAAGGCAACTGGAATAGCAGGAATGGCAGGGAAAATTATTTTTTTTTTCCAGTTTTAGCAGCATCAGCCATTGGTTTCCAACAGCTGGCTCTGATTTTTGGAAGGTCCTCAGTGAAAGCAAAGCTTCGTTAACTAATCTTTGCTTCTTGGCCTGGTGTGGTAGAGCACATATGAGGATTGGCAGGGGGGGACAACTATACGTTTCTCTCTTACCCGCAATGTCTTGGTTGTTTTGACATTACATCCTGCAGATTTCCTTATCTCCCTATCCTCTACTCGAAGGTGTCCACCCAAAGGGGCAGGTTCCTCACGACTTGGTGCATGCCATGTGTTCCTCACATGGGTGGGGGCTCTACCACAACACCGTGGACTTGGCTGCTGCTTTCTGTCCTGAATTATTTTTAGGGTGGTGATATCCAAACCTGCAAACCTCTGAAATGGAACATCCTTCTTGTTATCATCAAACATTGTTCCTGGCACAGTGGCTTGGATCAGTCCTGCCTCCTGGAGAAGTCCAGATTATGGTTTGCACTCTTGGTTTGAGGTCTGCCATGAAGCTGGCATTTCTTCATGTTGTGCTGCGACACCTCAGCAAAGGCAGGACTAAACGGGGAGGTCCTCATCAGGAAAGGAAAGCTGAACAAAGCCAGAAAAATGTGAAAAATAGCTCATAGCTCTTGGCAGCTCTTGGTCCATTAGGTAAAATTAATATCCTGTCAGCGGGGTAAAAATATTGAACTCAGACCAAGTGAAGACCCAGTGATGAGTCTGTAGGCATGTGCATCTAAATCCATTGGACTGTGATCCATATTAGGAAATTAGCAGGCACAGTGCTCATGCCATAGCCCTTTTCATGCAGAGAAATACTGTTTCTGCCAGCATCTTCCATGCAATGTGGAAAGATCTACTGGCCTCTCTTTTACAGTGAAAGCCTTTCTCTTCTGGGAACTAGTATGGTATTTTGTCGGGGATGCAGGTGCTCTCAGTAGGTGTACCTTTTTGGGCACAGTGAGCCTAAATATTTCAAGATACTGCTTGGGAAGGGGAGTGTAGTTTTTGTGTTCAGGGAGCACTTTCTTCACAGGAAGGATGCCAGTCCTTGTTCCCCTGTAAGCATGGAGATACTGAACGCAGAGAGGTGAAGGGGCAGGTGTGTCTCAAGGTTTGCTGTTGTAGTCTCAGACCTAAGAAGATCAAGGCAATGCCTAATGTCTGGCAGCTCTGAAAGCTGAGAGCAAGGAGTGCCAGAGAACTACTCACGGTGGTTTGGGTCCTTCCCCACCCCGTTATTTCTTTTAATGTCATGGGTGTTCTTGCCACAGCTCTGTGCTGGCAGCTGCCGATCTCATCCCTGTGTGGGGTGGATGGGGCTGGACCCACTTGTTCTAGTGCAGACGCAGTGTAAATGAGACTTTTTACTGTCTGCCTGTGCTGCTGGCAGGGGGGTAGAGAGAATCAAGTACAAAGTGTCAGAGCCCTGTCATTTTTTAAATATTTTGCTTGCTTTAAAATAGATTCTACCAGGATAATGTCATTCCAAGATGGGTGACTGATGCTGACCTGCAAGTTTCAAATAAAGAAAAGGGGAAGAGGTGATGGGCTGGAAAAAAATTTTAAAAAGCTGCTGCCTTTCCTAGAGAGGCCTAGATCTAGATTTTTCTTTTTTAAAGGTTTTATTTGCATTTAAGTGAACCAAATGGGCATGCACATTGGAGTAGAGGGGCTAGCTCTAAGACTTTTTTGGAAAAACAACTCTCAGGTGACACAAGACACAAAGTCTTGTGTGAGAATCATTGTGGGTAAGACAGAGAGTCCCCGACAGAGTAGTCAAGCCTAACTTTGTCAGGAGCTGAAGAATGCTGTGGGAGGTCTGCAGTGAAGTGATGATCACAGGGGTTTGTAGAGGGGCTTGGTAGTGGGGTGGTACCTCTGTCCCCTGGAGCCAGGCAGAGGAGTGGGGTGGATGTAGGCCTGTCCAGGGGGGAAAATGCTGTGGGAGTGTCTGTGTTGTGTAAGATGGCAGAGCTGGTGATCCTACTGGTGCCTCAGGGCTTTTGGGAGCTCTGGATTGTGAGCTGAAGCGGAAGAGCAGTTGAGACAGCATAAAAGTGGCAGCCACCAGAAGTGGCAGAGGATGCTGGAAGAGGTGGTGAAGCAGTTCCATTTATGGGGCAGTCTGGGCTCACAGGAGGAGGGAAGGAGACTTGATGTGCTTGGGCATCACCTGGAATGAATGTTTTCATGGGCTAGGCTTCTTGAACTGTGTAATCATCATCACCACACAAAAAAAACCCCAAACCAATAGTTCACTGTGTAATGTTGGAGTGGTAGAACTGGTAAGATCCATTCAAGGTTAAAGGGCTGTTAGGAACACACAGGCTTCATGCAGACACAGAATCACGTCAGTCTGTCCTTTAGGGGCTTCTGCTTGGCAGCTCCAGTCTCAACCTTGTGCTAAAACATTTACTTATCAATGGCAGTCACTTGTCTAGTGCTGCAAGAAAAAAGTCACCTTGTGTCTGGTCTGGACATAACTTGCCCTTTGAGTTGGGAGGACTGTGTGGGGCAGGAGTGAGTCCCTGGGTGCAGCAGGTGTTAACCTGCAGTAGATGCTTGAGACTGGGCTTGAGTTATCTCTCCGCTCCAATTGCAGACCAGAGCAACGTGGATTTCATGCCTTGTGCTTCTCCAGGTGATTATTTTTCTAGCTCCATTCTTCAAATGCTTCCCAGTTTTGAAATCTGCTGTTTGTGCTCCTAAAAAAGGAGAGGGGAAGGGTTACGCATTGCTGATCCTGCATGTTGATTGTTGCCCAACCGAGCTGGAAGCTGGAGATCAAGTGTATGCCTGTCACAAACAATTTGGGAAGCTTTCCAGGGTCTTCTCACCCTTCTTCCTACTTTATATTTATGCTAGTGTTTTAGTCCTTCCTCTGTGTGTGCAGCAGTTTATAAAACCACTTATCATGCAAGTGTTGTTGGAACTGACCAATCAGAATGTGACTGGAATCGAGCTAATAACTCTTAAATTATGTAAATAATGAAAGTCTGCTGGTGTTATACGGGCTGAGTTGTGGAGCTGGTTTTGATGTCTAAATCTAAAGTTATCTTGTATATATTGCCTAAGCAGGCTATCAGGTAAAAGAAATTAATATGGTTACATTTAATATGTGGCTGTTTGATTGTAGAAGATGTGGTTGGACTCTGTGTTCCCTCAGTGCTCCCGAGCTGTAGGTGTTTGGGTTTCCTGGTGTGTAGGAGCTCTGACAGCTGCAGATGGTGGGATTAACTCCTTGACGTATTGTTGTGCAACAGATAGGGCAGCATGGGGAGGGAGAGCACACTATGTTAATCTGCCACACAGACTTTAAAATCAAGGGCAAGCTCTGACATGTGATTATTTTTTTCATTTCCTTGTCAATGCATGGAGTGTAGTGAGTGGGGAAACGAACCCACGCTGTGGGGAGCCTGAGACCAGACGCGTTAAAGAATCCAAAGAGAAGTGCCAGGAGAGGAGAATTAATCAACAGTTAAAATAACCCAGTGGAAATTTTGCCATGGTCCTAAAGCTCTGAGTAAGCTTCAGAGTAATTACTTCATGAAAAAAACTGATTGGAGCAGTCAGGAAGTGTCTCTAGAAGCTCTGCCTCTGCTTTTCTTTCTGCTGGTGTGTAGGCATTGCCTGAGGACTCGTGGCTGTGATGGTGTAGAATGTGATGGCAGGTTCGCTGAGCTTCTTTAGCACAGGGGCAGGAAAAGCACCCATGACTGACCTCATCTCAAAGGCAACAGGCAGCCTGGATTTAGGAGCTCATAGCTGTGTCTGCAGCCAAATGCTGTCCTTCCTGAGCGTTGCTGTTTATCTGTAGATCGGTTTTTCAGCGTTGATGCCAAAGATGTGGAATATGAGCAATGATTGAATGGATCATCAGAGATCTTCTTCCTGGAAAAGATGACTGTGAGAAAAGAGGAGCTGATGAAGTTTAGTAAAATAGGATTGCCACAGAGGTGAGGAGAGACTAAACTTGTTCCCAGTGAGCTAAGAGGAAAAAAACTAACTAGAAGATGCTGGGCTCGGGACAAGCAAAAATCTTTAAGCAAAATGGCAGTTAAGTTGCAGGACTCTTTGCACATATTTGTTCTGGATTTCTGGTGCCCAGATGGGATGCCAAATAACTGGTCAGATCCCCCAAACTAAAAATACATTGGAGGTACTAAATGTATAGACTGTATACTTAGACTGTATACTTGGACATTGTCTGCATGAAGCTGTGGTCAGGCCTGGTATGTTCTGAGCCCAGCTTCAGTGACCTTTCTTTGTCTCCTGAAGGTACAGACATTTACAGCTGGAGATGGGGCAGAAGGGCTGCCAGTGGTACAGCTAAACAGTGCCAGGGTGGAATTCTTTTTGTTTCTACCCTGATCCCAAGTCCCAAATACATTCATGAAGTCAACTCTGCCCCTTGGCTATTTTAGCGTAAGGTTGTCACTGTATTTCTAGTTCAATTTGAAAACTGAAATGGAAGTGTTGAGAATCTAACCTGGTACAGGGTTAGATTGCTTTTAACACAGTTCTGTGGCAGAGCTGCTGGAATGGAGAACAGCTGATTAGTATGCTTAGGAGATACAAGTTAAGCTTGGGGCTTTTTTATCCATTTTGCCTGTAGCATTCTTGCAACTGGCTGGAAATTGATATATTTTCCCAGTTTGTTTTTGCAGTCATTAGTGTGTACTTACTTTCTTTTCTCCTCTGCTTTCTGCTGCCCTTCAGATCCATCATGGAATTAATTGGTGAGGAAAAAAGATCAGGGAAAGAAATTTGTCCACTGCACATTGCAGGAGTTTGCTGGCAGTGCTATGTCAGGTCAAGCACAGAATCATAATGCACCTTTATCTGCTCCACATTTCTTGCTTCAGGATAGGATGTACAGGTTTTGTCTGGAAAATAAGGCCTATGGCCAAGACTGGAAACACTGGCTACTTAGCACTAGGGAGGAGAGGAGAGATTAAAGTTGAACAAGCAAGCAGGGGAAGAATACAGTGACAATAGACAATAGAAATGCTGTCTCTGCTGTCCTGGAAAAAGGGTAAGCTGGTCCTAAGAGGTCCTAAGCCACTGTTTGGAGACTGGGAAAGAGCCACTGTTTGGAAAGCAGAGACTGGGCTCTCTTGGAAAGGGCAGGGATTGATTGGATTAACTAGGGCAGCATTGAAAGGCAAAACTCATCAACAAGGAAATGAAGTGGGACAAGGCTTTTTTTAAGTCCTCTTTGTTGTTTAGTCTTGCCTGGGGGTTTAGGTGCTGCGAGTTCCTTAGAAGAGGCTTGAACTTTCTCTCTGCCCCTCTGTCCCAGTAAAAGATGTGTCTGTACCTCCTGGTGTGGCCCTTCCTGGAGCCTGGAGCTTGGTCCCGGCACATTGCATAGTCTTGGATTGTGTGGTCTTCTGCCCAAGCCCTCCTCCTCACCTCGTGCCCATTCCTAAAGCAGACCAAAGCATTTAGTCCTCTCCTGTGTTTCTCCTGCAGTTCTGTTTTCTTCTGTTCATTGGTTTATTCTACAATTCAAGCTGTATCTGTTTATTCCTTGTAAAATTCCCACATGCACATCTGAAGGGAGGTTTCTGTCGCGTCTGCATCTTTAATTTAGAGGCACGTGATCCTCTCTGCATACGTGCTCTGGGCCAGGCAGGGCAGTGCAGTGTCTGAGGCAGTAGCAGTGGGTTTATGTGTATCCAATCTCTGTTATTGTGCCTGGGACCAGTTAGGAATCTGCTGTATGCAAACACAAAACATGTAACTTTTAAGACCATGGCAGTCAGGATGCAGAAGTGGGCCTGTGTATGTCTCCAAATGTTAATCTGCTGTATTTTTCTTCCATTTTTTTTCCTGCCTTTCTCTTTCCTGAGGTCCTTGTGGGGTAAAGTTTAGTATCCAGACATCTCTGGTTTTTTTCATGTCAACAGGTCTCCAAGAGCCAATTCAGGCACTTTCTTCCTTGTTATGTGTGTCTGAAAGCTACTGCATCCTTGATGGGCTTGCACAACCTCTTACCACCAGCTTCCTGACAGAGTCTTGAGCTTGGTGGCCTCACCTTTTACCAAGATCTCCCTTTTGGATATTCATCTGAGGCAGAGGTGTTGACATTCCAATACCCCTAACGAGTGAGTAGGAAAGTAAGAGAGGACTGTAGAGATGATGGAAAGCTCATTCATGGGACAGTTGTGGGGCCATAGGAGGAGAGGAGAGTCACCTGTGCCATGACAGGATAAGCTATACAGCTGTAGAGCAGGTAATCTGTGGGGAAGAAGAGAAGGAAGAGATCCCGTAGCAGTGTTCATCATAACTGTTTAACAGACAGATGTGGGAGATACAGTCAGGGTTCACTCCAAAAGCTCTTCATTCAGAGCTTGCACCCAGGTTTCTCTCTTAGGAGTCCTACCAGCTACTCCCCTCCTTTACCTCCTTCTGTCTAACAACAGGGCTCTTCTGGACTCAAACCTATGTCTAAGTGTGGCTGGGAAATAGAACAAAGTTGTGGTGTCCTGCCAGGCCCTGCCTCTGGTCACCTTCCTTCTCCCATGCCACGTGCTGCCTTATTTCCCAGTGGAGCTGTGGACACTGCCTTTTGGCTGGTGGTTCTTCTAATTAGGTCCTTGGGAAGAGGCAAAACTCAGCTGAGAAATCTGTAGCTAGAAACATCAAAGGAGAAGGTGAAATCAGGGAGGAAGGAAGATTTTTTCAGGCTGTTGATGAGCTGGTGTTTAAGCAGGTCAAAAACTACCATTTGATGTTGACCCCTGAGCTGTTTCTGAAGCTGCTTCTGTTTTGTACTTCCAGGCTGCCATCAGAGTGGGAATTGGTGCTGGGATGTTTGATCAGGAGAGTTGTTTCTCTCCCTCCTTGTCTGATGGTCAGACACATGGTTCTCTGTGGTTCCTGTGTAGGGGAGAGCTGTGCTTGCAAGATGAGGGTCAGGGTGGGTCAGCCAATGATTTTCATGTTTCTCTTGTTTCTCCTGGTTTGGTTAGTGCTGTCACTGCTGAATCTCCTACTGTGACAAGATCTTCCCCACCTTCCCATGAGGCTTGGCGTAGGAATTAGTGTGTCTTGTCGGAACAAAAGGGTATCCACATTGAGCACTCCCATCTTTTGACAGCAGCCAGCAGGGAAAACCTGGGCAATATGGCAACACTTTCCTTACAGTGCCTTAGCTGGGCATTTTGAAACTTCAAGTGCCTACTAACTGTTATGAAAAACAGACTAGTGAGCTGCAGAAGTAGAAGGCTGTAGCTATCACCATTGCCAAATCTAGTGAGTCCCCCTGTTCTTCCAGCCCTGAGAGATTCTGCAGACATTCTCTCTGCCCTTGCTTGTGAACCTGTCCCAGGGGCTTGGAACTGCTTATGTGTTCATTCACGTCAGGCTGGAATGAAGGTAACAGTTGGCCTAGAGATGTGTTGCTACTGATAAAATTTAACTTCTGTCTGAAATAGATTATGGGCACTTTAGACCTCAGGGCTGAAGTCTGAAAGATCAGTCTCAAGGAGCATCCTGTGCTCCTGACCACATGTCTCCTTGGCCTGATGCTGACTTGGTTTGGTTCAGTTAAAGGAGCAGAAAGCTACCCTGGGTGCAGGTTTGTCTGGGGGGATACACGCCAGTGCTGGGGGAGGCAGGGTGGAAGGAGCAGCAGCAAGCCCCTGGGTAAGCTAAACCAAAGCTAAGCTCTCATTTGCCTACCCCCTGAGCTGCTCAGTGCTGGAGTCTGCCCACTGTTGTCTCTGTGCCAAGTTTCCAAATGTCATGTGTTGATAATGCTGCTAGTATTGATATTGCTTCACTTTCCATGTCGATCTTTCCAGAGGAAACAGCCCTGGTTCTGTGTCATTAACATGGAAGTTGATTACAGTTGATTTTTTTTTTTTTTTAATTTAGTTCCATTAGAGACAAGCAATCCAATACTGCATTTAGTATTCCCTGGAGCAGGACAGCACTTTCCAGGCCTCTTCCCTGCTCCCCAAAACACCCCCGAGCATCCTGCCAGCATCACTGCAGAGTTTGAGAGTGTGTCTGCAATCCCTTTAGTAGTGGGTCGGGTGTTGGCATACAGAGGCCTTTGAGTGGTGTTCTGGAGATGTTGCCTGTACAGGCATGCAGTGGAAGAGGCTACCAGTGTGCCAAGACAGCAGATTTATTGAACAGTGTTTACTAAATGAAGTCAGGGCTCCTTCCCTGATGCATGACCTAGCAAAGGCTGAGGGCTGCCCACCTTAGGTGTGGCTGGCTATACTTCAAGCTTTTTGACTATTACCTGACATGTTTAACTGGAATATGTATTTTGGTGAAATTCCAGCTTGATTATAGATGGTAAAGTGCTATTTCTGCCTGAGGGAAGGTTTTTTGAGGAAGTGTGCGAAGAGCGGATATGTGACTTTCAGCTTCCTTGTCCTCGAATCTCAGGCTATACAGCTCTCTGGACAGTGGTGACAGGCTGGTCCTGCCTGCTGAAGGAGTATCCTCTTTGCTTCCTGAGTGTTCAGCCTTGCTGAAAAGGTAGCCTGAGGTTGCTGCTTGCCAGTGTTAAAGGGGTGCATTCAGTCAGGACCATCCAGCAAATGCCTTCCCTCAGGTCTAGATTGCAACACAGCCTTTAGATGCTAATTTTGCAAATCTCCCAAGAAGAAATAGGAAAGCTGTTAGCTGGGAAGAATACTTGTATGGATCTTCAAGAGTTTTTCTAGGATTTCTCACAGTTTCACCTGTGCTTTCATTGTATCCTTGCATTGGTGGACACTTGTGAAGAAGGGAGTGGTTCAGGAATACATTTTAGGTAGTCTTTTCCTAATCTGGGCAAATTCAAGTCCATGTTGCTGTTGGAATAGTTGCTGCCACAGGAAATGGTGGGATACAGAGATCAGGCTTGGATGTTACTTTTGGGTCAGCTGTCATGTTTAAAAAGTAATAGGTTCATGTTTTTCTGCAAAGCACTGATTGGTATAAGCACGGGTGCTTCTGAAAGGGAAGTTGTTGAAGTGAAGTATTTGGTGACCCTCTAGCAAACTAGAGGCAGGGAAAGTAATGACAGGAGGAATTCTCTCCTCTTTCAGCTCTTTTCTGCCTTCTGCTGTGCCCCTGAATGCTTATTCCTTCTCAACTAATGAAAGAAGAGGATGAAACTTGTCCAACCAGTGCCTCATGTGCCCTCTGGAGAAGAGAGGACTTAGTGAGTAGGCTCTTCATGGAAGAGAAGTGATCCTCTTGCCTTCTTGGAAACATCTCTTCTCCTTGTCTGCCCAGATGGGCTTTCTGTGGGCTTTGGGTTTGCCGTGGCAGCCCTGTACCTGTCAGCTGGGAGACAAACCTCACTGCACATTTAATGGTGTCCTGTGGACGTCTGGCCTCCTTTAATGTCCTTGTTTCTGCCCCTTCCCTTGCTGTTCTTGCTTCTCCTCTTTCTTACTGTGCAGGAGCTTCATCCTTATCTTCCTGTCATTTGAACCTGTCATTTCAGCCAGTTTTGGTATTCTTCTCTTGACCTTCATGGCTCAATTCTTTCTCCTTCACTGTGGAAACATTTGTGATGTGATCTTTTCTCTCCACTCTGCGCCGCAGAAGCTCATGTACGTAACTCCCACTTATTGCTGCTCTTGTTTTGTTTTTACCCTGAAGTTATGTAGCTGCACAGTCTACTCAGTTCAGTTTCTGGCTGACATTGTTGTATTGCCTGGAAATATAATTGAGTATTGATCACAGGGCATTCAGCTGTCAAATGAGTTAATGTATTAATTACGTGTAACAGTGTGTCACTCCAGTAATGTTTGTTACCTCCTGGCTTAGGTAGCTTGAGGGTGTGTTGAGAGGAAGGGTGTTAGAGGGACCTTGGAGCAGCATGCTGTGTTTGCTTTCAGTTTTTGCCTTTTAATAGTTATGAGTCCCTTCACCAGTGGTGGTCTGGGCATTGCTGTTTTGCTGGTGCTGTTGTTTCTTGCCTGTTCCTGCTTGTTATTCTCCGCTGATCATAAATTTCTAGAAGCCTTTAACTACCTCAGTGGTTACTTCAAAAGCTGTTGGAAGCCAGGTTGGAGTACTCCCAGTTAACATCATGCTTCTGGGGTCTTCCTGGGAAATGGCAGCACCTCCCCTTCCTCAGACAGAGCATCAATCTGTCCCGACCTGATTCGGGAGCTGAGTAGCTACTTGCTGGTAGATGCCTTCCTCTGTCAGGCTTCCACATCACAGGGAGTGCAAATAAATTCAGCTTGTCCTCTTTACTCCCTGGAGGTTTTCATTACTCTGACTCCCACCCCTCTTTTAGACCTAAAGAGTGCATCCATTGTGGATACATGGCTTAATAAGGAAGAAAATGTTTCTCTGCTGCGAAGTCTTGCTACCAGTTCACACTGGATTCTGTCTGTCAAAAATCTTCGAAAACTTCTGGCCAGAGGCAGCTTTTAGTACGAGCTGTATGATGAACCTGAAACTGTGTCCCTGCCAGCTTTCCCCATGCTACAACTAGAGTAGAACATCACATAAACTGACCTCAGTGTGTGTGGTGTCAGATTCCTGACGTGTCCAGAGAAGGGTAACCGAGCTACAGAAGGATCTGGGAGCACAGGCCTTGTGCTCCCAGGATGAGGAGCAGCTGAGGGAATGGTGGTTGTTTACCCTGGAGAAAGAGGGGCTCAGGGGGCACCTTCTTGCTCTCTACACCTACCTGAAAGGAGGGTGTAGCCAGGTGGGGGGGTTGGTCTCTTCTCCAAGGTAACAAGGGACAGGACAAGAAGAAATGGCCACAAGTTGCACTACGGAAGGTTTAGATTGGATATTGGGGAAAATTTATTCACTGAAAAGATGGCCAGGCGTTGGAAGGGGCTGCTGAGGGCAGTGGTAGAGTCACATCCCTGGAAGTGTTCAAAAGGCATGTGGATGTGGTGCTTAGGGACAGGGTTTAGTGCTGGAACCTAAAAGTTGGACTTCATGGTCTTAGATAGAGGTCATTTTCAACCTTAATGATTCCATGAGATATGGAGCTTTCTCCTTGGTGTCCCTCCTGCTTAGTGACTGCAATGTCTGTGATGAGCTAAACCCCATTTTATTACAAGGGTTTTAAAGTGTTTGGGGATTTGAATACTGGTCTAGCCAGTTGTGTGGCTGTTCACGTTAGCACAGTTGGCAGTGTAGCAGAGTCTTGTTGAACTTCATGAGGTTCACGTGAGCCCGCTCCTCCATCCTGTCAGCAAGTTCAACAAGGCCAAGCACAGGATACCTTACTGGTATAGCTGTAGCAACCTCTCTCCATGTTTTAAGGCATCTGATGGAATGGTCTTGCAGGACATCTGCTTACTGTCAAACACGCTTAGAACTGTTTTTATCTTGTAGAGTGGTTCCTATTTCACATTTTCTAATGAAAATTTGCCTAAAAGTCCATTTGTGCCCCTGAATTGTTAAGTGAAGGAAGAACCAAAGAAGCTGCGTGTTATCTGAGAAACAACATGTTTTTCTGTGCCTTCTTATGTATTTGCATTGAAACAGATGCAAAGGGAGGGTTGAAGGTGCAGCCTTGTGTGGAGTTTTATGTAATAAATAGTTCTGTAACTGTTTTCATAGAATCATAGAATATGCTGATTTGGAAGGGAACCCATCAGGACTGTCAAGTCCAACTCCTGGCCCTGCACAGGACACCCAGTAATCCCATGATGTGCCTGAGAGTGTTATCCAAATGCTTCATGAACTCAGACAGGCTTGGTGCTGGGACCAGTTCCCTGGGGAGCCTCTTCCAGTGCTCAGACACCCTCTGGGGGAAGAACCTTTTCCTAATAACTAACCTAAACCTCCCCTGACACAACTTCAGGCCGTTTCCTCTGGTCCTGTCAGTGGTCACAGAGAGCAGAGATTGGTACTGCCCCTCCACTGTCCCTCCTGAGGAAGCTGCAGACCTTGATGTGTCTCCCCTCAGTCTCCTCCAGGCTGAACAACCCAGGTGCCCTCAGCTGCTCCTCATACAGCTTCCCCTCCAGACCCTTCCCCGTGCCCATGACCCTCCTTTGGACACTCTTTAATAGCTTAATGTCTTTTTTATGTTGAGGTGCCCAGACTGCCCCCAAAACTCGAGGTGAGGCCACACCAGTGCAGAGTAGAGTGGGACAATCACCTCCTCTGACTGGCTGGTAATGCTGTTTTATTTTATTTAGTTTTTAGTGTCTCTTCTCTCCCCAACACTTCCTGTCAGGTAAAGTGTGTGCTGCCTTTGCTGAGCAGGACCAGAAGGGGTGAGCCCTAGAATTCCTCCTGCCTTCTTTTCCTCCATCTGAGGAAACGTCCAGCTGTAGCTCTTCCCACTGGCTGCACCCTGCCCTGTCAGCTGGTTAAGGGAGAGCACTTGTTTCACAGAGTCGCACAGTAAACACAGTCTAGTTGCCTGTCCTTCCCCATTTCAGTTGAAAGAAACAATTCCAGATGCTACAGTCTGTCTGAGTCTCTCTCCATGTCCTATTTTTACCAGGAAAATGGCTTTGAATGCTAAACCTGACTCAGAGAAATAAGGAAAACTCAGTACTTCTACCAACAAACCAACAAATCCATGAAATGCATTATCTGGGAGGAGGGGGGAAGGTGGGGCTCTGCATGTAACAGATTATAGTGCTTGCTGTAATCCCTGAGAAACAGCAAACAACTCCACAACTCGTTCTAGGTACTGTCTCACACTTCCTCCTGTGTGCAAATGGTCTGCTGCCAGGGCTGCAATGGCACCTGACAGTGGCATATTTGCCTGTCTGCTGTGGAAGCCTGTCCCTCTGTGCTTTTGTCCCTCTGTCCTCTGAGCATCTTTAAATCCTTTATTTCCCCCCCCTCTTTTCCCTATTGTTGTCCATCCCCTCTCCTCTCCTCAGCACCCCATCAAGCCACTGCTTTGACTTTGAGGGGAAATGCAGCATAAAAAGCTGCCTGTGGCAGGTGCGGTTGGAACTAGATGATCTTTAAGGGCCCTTCCAACCCAAGCCATCCTCTGATTCTGCAATAAAATGCAGGGTCGCCACTGAGTCCATCCACTGGGAATGTAATAACAAGTACAGCCAAGCAGAGCTGGCTCCTCTAAGGAGCTGAAAGAGCAGATATGAAGGG
This sequence comes from Corapipo altera, assembly GCF_003945725.1. NCBI lineage: Eukaryota > Metazoa > Chordata > Aves > Passeriformes > Pipridae > Corapipo > Corapipo altera. Next base: position 977,503 of record NW_020884987.1, read on the forward strand.
ATAGGGTAAGAATGTTCTCGTAAAAGAAATGCCAGGTACCAAAAACAGCACAAGAGGGGTTATAGGAACCAGTGGCTGGAGATGGAAAATTTCCCTAGGGAATGCCAATTTGTCTACTAGCTAATATACAGTTAAAAGGCAAGAAAATTAAGGCAGATTAACGTTTTCTTGCTTTTTGCATAAATTACAAGCACAAGGTAAAATCCAACTCTTTCAGATCTAGATCTTTCACTGGGTAATACTGCAGAGATACTGAACTACTGCTTTTTGAAATTTCTCGAAGGACAGTGTAGTCAAAGGTAATCCTATTAGCAGGAAAGGGAAGGATATTTTGGGGAAAAATCTCTTTCAAATACAGTCCTATAAGGCGTTGTCAAAGAGCATAGGAATGTTTCAGTGTTCTGTCTCCCTTTGTAAGCCCTGAGGAGAGAAATTACCCATTGGTAAATATGAATTACTCTTGGTCTCAGAATAAATCTCATTCCAGAGATTTGTCACTGTTTAAGCTGTTATAGAAATGCTGTTCTGTTCTTCTCATTGCCCTTTATTGGAACTGCAATATCCACACAAATAACTCTTGTGCATGTATTTTTGTTGTTACACTATAAATTTTTATCCTGTGTGAAAGGCAAGGCCGACTGTCCAAATTGTGCTGTGGACTCTGTGGAGTCTACTTTGGTGGTTCACCTTGGTGATGTCCATGGTTTTGTAAGAACCTTAAAAGTATTTGCTGCAGAAAGTAAGAAAACAGCTCAGAATGACACGTCCTCGTGTCCCCAGTACCTTGTTTTTAGATTGTGATGGCAAACCTGTCGTGGTTTAGGAATGGTACTCTCCAGTGTAGTGCTCCTTCTGGTACAGAATAACCTCCAGGTCCTTGCCATGGCTTCTCCTGGCTACTGCAAAAATTAGCCCTGTCCTGGCCAGAACCAGGACAGTTCTCAAGGGCACTGTTTTTGCAAGGGCACATCCCTTTCTGCCAAGGGAGTCACAGATCTGTGTGCTTTCCTCGCTGCACATGAACTGAGGATGTGCTCCCAAGGGAATGGATCTGTCCACACCATGCTGGCCTGCCAGGAAAGTGGGACATGTCCTGTTGGGGCTGCTGGGAAGCTCCCTCTCTCCCTCTCTCCATATCTCTAGTGCTCTTGCCGTGTGGAACATGAGCTGGATGGCAGAACCCTGCGTGTCACCCTGTACAGTCAGCGTGTGCTGAGGCTGGAGTCAAGAGCTGATCTGTGCTAATAACCTCATGTGCTCTGCTCGTGGCACTTTTTTGAAATCAGTAGCAGGCAAAGGTAGGAATGAAAAAATCTTCTGCCAGTGCTTTCCCATGCTATGCCAGGCAAGTGTTCTGTTTTTACAGCAAGTATCTTTCCAAGGATCACCCTCTTCAGGAGTGTTGAAAGTAGGTGCACCTGTGAAAAAATCTGAATTTTTTGTTTTGGATGTTGCAAATAATCATAAAATCATTAAGGTTGGAAGGAACCTTTCAGGATTATCTAGTTCAGCCTCTGTTTAAGCAGGATCAGATACAGCATGTTGTCCAGAACTGTGTCTAGTCAGGTTTTGAATATCTCCATGAATGGAGATCTGGAGACTCCATAACCTCCTGACAGTTAAAAAAATCATAAAAATTATCCCAAAAATAAGTGATTCAGTGTGTGCCCATTGTCTCTTGTCACTGAGCACCACTGGGAACAGTCTGGCTCCCTCTTCTCTTTCTTTCCATCAGGTATTATGCACATTAATAGGATTTCCCTTGAGACCTCTTTTCCAGCTGTCTCAGCCTCTCCTCAAGTAAAAAATACTCCAGTCCTTAAATCATCTTAGTGGCCCTCAGCTGGATTAACTCCACGAAGTGTGTATCTTCCTTGTGCTGGGGAGCCCAGGAGTGGACCCAGCACTCCAGATGTGGCCTCACCAGTGCTGAGCAGAGAGGAAGGATCATCTTGAGCTGCTGGCAGCACTCCTCCTAGGACAAAGCTGCAAGGGCACATGGCTGGCTCATCTTCAGCTTGGTTGCCCCAGGACCCCCAGGGCCTTTTCTGCAATGATGCTCTCCAGCTGGTCAGCTGCTCTCTGTCACTTGTCTGGAAGTGTGTGACACAGAGGAGAGGAGCCAGGTGGAGGAGTGCTTCATATCCCAAGTTCATGAGCAACTTCCCGGGAATAGTGCGAGTGCTGGATGGAAGAAGGAGGACAAGTGGCTTGCTAGTTCTCCACAAAGGAAAGAATTGGCAGTGGAACAGAGGCACTGCACCCCTGTTGGACCAGCGGGAGCAGCTATAGTGGATGTACTCCCAAGGAGAGTTATGTGCTGTTTACCTGAAAAGCTTTTGCTAGGACTGGGTGCTGCAACTTTGGGAAGGCTGGTCTCTTTGGGAAGTGAGGGCTGCCCACACTCCCAGGGGAGCCTTCCCCCAAGAGTCTGGTCTTGGTGTCCTTGCATAGCCCTATATCTGAATATTTTATTTTATATATATGCCTGTATCTTTCCCCTATATCTGAATTGCAGAAGAGGAAGATGGCAATGGATGGCAGTGCTTAATGCCACTGTACAAATTCACCAGCTTTCGAACCTGAGAGGTTCATGTTTCTTAAGGAATATCTTGAGCCAAGTGTTGTTTCCCCCAGGTGAGGGAGGGTCCAGCCTTCCCTGGTGCTGCCTGAAACACCATTTGGCCTGAGGTCCACTGTCTGCACTTCTTGGAGATGTACATGAGTGGTAAAAGCAAAGGTTGGTTCTCTCTGAGGGGGCTGGGGCCATGAAGTCACCCTCAGAAGCCACTGGTGGGGTTCCTCTGCTTACAGTTGCGAGGGAGGATATCAGGATGGTCAGGTTTCTTGACTGAGTGGGGAAAATCTGAGGCTCTCCTGCAGACCTGCAGCTCCTTGGATCAGCTTGATTGCAAGAAGGCTTTGCCATTCATAGAATCATAGAGTCATTAAGGTTGGAAAAGGCCTTTAAGGTTGAGTCCAACCATTCCCTCAGCACTGCCAGGTATACCACCAAAGCATGTCCCCAAGTGCCACATCCACAGAGCCTTTTGAACACCTCCAGGGATGGTGCACTGATGCCCCAGCCCCTGCTGCTCTCTTCTCTTTGGACTGGGTGACCTTTTGTGAGGTTGGAAGCTGCAGCAGAACTTGCTGAGAGCTTCTGGGCATAAAATTGAATTCACTGTGATCATAGGTATTTAAACAGTTTATGGGGCTTCACAGAGAGCAAATACATACCAAGGAAAGAAAAGTCAACTTTTTTGGCCCTGCCATTCCTTGACAAATCAGAATATTTCAGAATATATCAGAATATATCAGAATATTTGTGCTACTGTTGGAAAAAACATACTTGTTGCATGTACATGAAAAGGGGCAGAGGGGGTTGAAATGTCTTTTCTTGAAAGCAGACTCATTCTCCCAAAGCTGTAAAACCCTGTTTCTTGAAGGAAATCACACCTGTTCTTGGAAAGTCCCTGACAATGGCATGTGTTTCCCAGGGCACCCTTCTGTGGGTGAGCCTTGTTGCATGTTTTGTGGATTTTGAAGTATTCCAGCTGAGGGAGTACTGAGACCTGCCTTTTTTGTTTGTTTTTTATTTTCTTCTGGGGGCAGAAGAAACATGAAGGGAAGTAAGTAAAATGTAATGCAGCATTTCCAGGGATGGGACAGCCACAGCTTCTCTGGGAAACCTGTGCCAGTGCCTCAACACCCTCACAGTCCAGAATTTCTTTGTAACATCTAATCTAAATGTTTCCTGTGTTAGTTCAAAACTCTTCCTCCTTTTCCTTCCATTTCCCACTTCCATGCTTGGTGGAAGAACAGTATGAGGGTACCTCCAAATTTACTGAACACAGAGGTTGGTTGGCCTTTTGCTCACTGTAGTTGTGCAAGACTCCCAGAGAAACGACAAATGTGCAAGCAGCAGGAAGAAAGGATGGTGAGTGGTACCCCCTATATTCAAGCAAAACTGTGCATCTGCAGTGTAATAAGAACAAGTTACTTTAAATGGAAAAAAAAAATCAAAAAAGGATGCTTTCTGCAGGACATACTGATAGGAAATACATGGGGTTATTTACAATTTATTTTTTTTTAATGAGAAATTTTCCACAGCCAGCAAGATGTACGTGAAAGCAGCGTTTCAGTGTCCTGGGCTAGTAATGGGTCTGACTCGATTTGCTGCCCCCCAGGGTGTTTGGAGCAGAATGGAGGTGATAGAAGAGAGGTACTAAGGAAATTCATCAGCAGAATAAAGCAGAGGCCACATGGTTGTCCTGCTGTCCTCCAGCACTACTTCTTGTGGGTGTTTCTCCCCTAAGACAGGGCTGGATGGGACTTGGAGCAACCTGTTCTAATGGAGGCTGTACCTGCCCATGGCAGGGAGGTTGGAACTAGGTGGTCTTTGAGGGTCCCTTCTAACCCAACCTTTTCTGTGATTCTCTGTGCTGTGAAATAGCAGTGCCAAGCACCTGGCTCAGATGGGGCATTCTGCAGTCATTGTGGCACATGTGATTCACAAATCTGGGTTCACTGCAGCGTGGTGCCTCTTTCAGCCTTGGTTATAAAAATAACCCTCCAGCTGCAAAAGTGGCGCACGCTGGGCCACTTTGAGCATCCTCTGTGTGCCCATCTGTGACTGACCCTTCAGAGGTCAGGCTCTGTGCTGGGGAGGGCTGCTGAGAGCATACAGTGGGAAAGATGAGGACACATAGAGTGGACAAGCCCTTGGGCAGAAGAGGAGAAGAAGGAGGTACTTTTGCCTTGTGGCAGGGGCTGAGTGTGCTTCAGACATTGCTTGGAAGGACAGACTTTCTCTATGGAGCTGCCTCTCACAGACTGCTGTGCAGATTGTGACTTCCCAGTTCACCTCCTGAGGGGAAGTGCTCCCACATGTCATGTGTGCCCTTCTGCAGCTGACAAGAGCTGAGTCTCAGCTCTGCTGCACACGGAGGCCTCGTGCCCATGCTGGAGCTGGTCAGAGCCTGGGGATGTTTACCAGGCCTGGCAGAGGCATGACCTTGGTGTGAGGACACAAGTTACGCTGCTCCCCTGGGTTTCCAATGGGAAGCCAGGCTTGGCAGTAGGCTTTGCTTTAAATAACCAGGGGATCTGGAGGGTTGGAGAATGCAGATCTCACATGATGTAGGATGCCTTCTTCATCAGGGCAGGAGGGAAGCTTGTGTGCCGGTGTAACAATGGTGAACAAAAATAATGTTGCTTGTTTTGGAACATAAAAGGCAAATGCTGTATCCATGGTGAAACCTACCCTGCCTCAACAGGAGCTGGCATCTTTTCCTCCAACACTGATTCCCGAGCCTGCTCAGGGTGTGGCAGGGCTTGGGCTGGATAAGACCTGAATGTGGTCTCTGTGCCCACGTACAGGCTACCAAGCTGTCTCTTGGGGCTCCTCTAATAGCAAGAGAGCAAAGAGATTGGATACCCACTCCCTGTCTCTGTCCTTACCACCTCCAAGCCTTGGTCCCACTACTGACATGGGTTCCTCAGACACTTCTGCAGTCAATGCTTTCTGGAGCAGTGGAGCTGGAGGTCACTGACTGGGAGCTGTGGGTTGGAATGAGGGCAGGGAGCTGCCAGGATGGCTCCTGTGGAGCATCGCCTCTACCAGAGGACATCTTGGCTGACTTTTTGCCTGGCCCATGTTGCCCCTCAGCTCTGTTCCTGGGGAACACCTTCAGCTGCTGCACACTGACGTCTGTCAGGTCACACCACTGTGTGCCTCAGGAGACTGCAGTTACCATTTCCCAGGCCCTTTCACTGGACAAGGGCTGGCGGACAATTTACAAGTGACACTGTGTCATTCAGAAAAACAACCCAAAACCACACCCAGTCCTCTGCTTTTGGATGTACTCTTTGTGACTTCTTTCGTGAACTCAGCCCACAACTGTAGGCATATGCTCATTTTTGCTGCTGTTATACAACCGAGGCTAAAATTAACACATCTGTTGTTATTTAACTTCAATTTGCCAAAATATTATGTTTTGAGCAGCAACAGCTTTACTGTTATGTATATCATTGGGGTTCTGGGAATAATAATTAATATTACATGTTGTTTCTTGATACCTCATACACAAGGTGGAGCTTGGTGCTTCGTTGCAGCTGTGCAGGGGGGAGCAGATGCCTGGTGCTCGAAGGACTATTTGTCCACGTGGCACTGCATAGGTTATTGGATATTTCTGCTCATGGCCAAGTCCTCCAAGTAATGTAGTTTCCTGGAACTGCGAAACCTGTGTTTTCACCCTCTCAGTTGTGGAGTCAAATAGTTGAATCTTAGGGCATGGAAGCCTGGGGTGTTACAGCTTTAACCCAGTCCAGCTTCCTTCTGAATGCCTAGAATGTATAAAATGGGGATTTCTAAGGTAGGATTTATATATATACTTAGACTAAGGAGTCCCTTATGAAAAACAGTCATATATATATATATATATGAGTGCATATATATATTTAATTTTTTTTTTTAGTCTGAGTCCTTTACTAAAAAAAACTCCAAGATTTTTGAATTAAGGAAGCTATCTTCAAAAAAAAAAAATCCGCTTCTCTGCCCATGAAAGCAGGATGCTGAGGATTGCCAGGAGTAGTATCAAACGCTTGATCTGAGGGGGGAAAAAAGCTGTTGTGGGGTTTTTTGTAATCTGTTTATATTTGAGATGTCTTGTACTGCGCAGATCAGAGGGAAGAAAGAAAAAACACATTCTCTCTAAAAAGAATAATTGTCAAGTTTACAGTATGGAAATTACCCTCAGCTAATGTGCACGGAGCTTGCTTGCCTTTCCTGCACGCACAAGGTTTCAAATGCAAGTGTTCTTGAATTACCTGTGGAATGGGCTGGAAAAGGGGACCCAAACCCTTCTGATTTCACAGGAAAATAATTAAAGTGAAGCTGTGGTCTGGCTTTGATCTCGAAGGTGCTTGCAAGCTAAATAAGAATAAAAGACTACCATGGGGACAGTCTGTGCTGTTAATTAACCAGACGAATTCTGCCTCCACTGTTCTCCAGTGGTTTTCCAGCGGTTTTGGCGCTCGGCCTCACAGCTCGAGGTTGCCAAACACAACTTGGCACCTTCCAGCAGCAAAACAGCCTTCTGAGGGGCAAGTTGGGATATGGAAAATGGAGTGTCTGGAGAAGCAGGTGATGGAAAAGGCCAGGAATTGACTGCTGACATGGGAGGGGTCCAACTCCTTTTCCCCGGGCACCCCTCAGGAGATCTCTGGCTGCTGGCCTGGCTGCCGCCCACCATCCCCAGCCAGCAGCAAGATTGGGCTCTTGCCAAGAAAACAGCTTTTGTTTCCTTAAATATTCCACTACCATTTGGAGGGGGGTGAAAAACCCCCAAACCTGAATTGCTGTTATTACTAGAATTGGCCAGCTGGCTGAATTGCAGGGTTTTTTTAATTTTCATTAACAAATCCCACCAGGTGCTGTTTTTCCAGTGAAGTCATGAGCATGTTTCCAGATGAGGGGCAGATCTTCCCAGCACTGCCATGGCTGAAATCTAGGCAGGCTGGGGCAGCCAGGGTGTCCTGTGCAGGCAGCCCTCTGGATATCATCAGGGTGCCATGTGCCACTTGGCCATAATTCATCCTTTTTTTCCCTGAAGCTGCAGAAATGTGGGGTGATGGGAGTGGTAGCTCAGAGTTGGTTATTGGTACAGGCAATTTGTTGTTTCGGCATCTGATTTGATACCACAACAAACATGGTTTTATTTCTTGCTTTTTGGGTCTATTGACTGCAGGAATGTATTTTTCTGGCATATGAAGAAGTGGAAGCTTCAGCTCTGTTCTCCGTGTCCTCTAGAAACTCAAAACATGGTGGTGATTGCTGGCTTTATGGAAAGGTGCCCCCAGCTCTAGCAGGCTTGTTCTGATCTTAAGGAATTACTAAAATATGATCCCGCTTTTGTTTAAATAATTCTAAAAGATTTGTAGCTTCAGAGAAGCCGTCCTCAGTGAGTTGTTTGCAGAATTGCATTGAATTCCTTTCTTCTGTTTCTTTTGGGAAAACGAAATCTATTTTTTCTTTTCCAGGCTTAAGCATAAGCTCAAGTGAGAGGACTGATCTTTGGGGAGCTTGTTCCTCCACTGGCATTCTGGTATTCCCAGTACATTTCAGGAGAAAAGTTGACTAAAGTCAGTTTTATTTTAAACACCAGAGAAAAGATATAATTTTATAGCATCTGCAACAGATCGCCAGTAAAAATATTTGTGATGTTATTTTATTTGGTATTGGATACCAGTGCTCAACAGCTGCTTTCCATACTGAATTTGGTAAATAGTAGGTACTAGCCTATTTTACAAGCTGCTAGTGATCGACTGCTCCTTATAGGGCTGTCCCAGGTATATTTCAGAAATCATTCCCTGTGAGGGTGGTGAGGCCCTGGCACAGGTTGCCCAGAGAAGCTGTGGCTGCCCCATCCCTGGAAGTGTCCAAGGCCAGGTTGGACGGGGCTTGGAGCAACCTGGGCTAGTGGAAGGTGTCCCTGCCCATGGCAGGGGGTTAGAACAAGATGGGCTTTAGGGTCCCTTCCAACCCAAACCATTCTAGGATTCTCTGCTGCTGATCTGATCTACTTGCTTGCTTCTTGTTTTTTAACTGACAGCAAGTCAGGTTTAATTCGTTTGGCTAAAAGTTGGAGGTGCAGTGTAGCCCCTGCAATGCCTGCCAGCAAATTCAAAAGAATCGAGGGTTGAATGAAATTTGTTGTACAGGAGCCAGGCTCCATCTCATGTCTCTTCTCTTCTAGGTTTAGAAGAAAAAACAGTTCTTTCCAAAAAAGAAAAGATGAAGCTGAGGAAAGAAAGATGGCTGCAGAGTGAGTACTCCTGTGAAGCATGTCACACATCTCAGAGCACGGCTCTGGTGGATCTCCCTGTTCATTGGGTGTGGGTTTAAGTGCTGGGAAGGGCTGAATGCTTCTCAGAAACCTTCACACCTGCTCCCCAGCAGGTGGGGTCGAAGTCCCAGGTATTGTTGCTCAATGTTAAGCGCCAAGACCGAGTCATTGCCCCACATCTGGTTTTGATCTTTCTCCACGTGTAATATATCTGACTACATAAACTCCTTCTTTATCCAGATAGGACACTGTGCCCATGTAAGTTTAGTGTGTTTTTCTGTCTTTTAAAGCCCTGGTACAGATAGGACTGGCTGTGTAGTGGAGCTCCTTGTTGCCGAGGAGCCATGGGGGTGGTAGGACAGCCTGGAGCTGAGACCTATGCTGCCACCATCTCATCCCAAACCTCTGTGGTGAGAGCCTGCAGGAAGGGAGAACTCTGGGCACTGCTGGTTGTGTTACTGCTCTTTCCCATATGCTACAGGTCAGTGAACCCATTTACCAGACAGTCTGGCCTTTCTCGAGGCTGTGAAATATGAGCTAAACAAAACCAGCCCATGGCAGAAATGCTTCTGTTTCCTGTGGGAAGTGTCTGTATTTTTGCTTCGAGTGTCGCAGCACAGTAAGAGACTATGCTGTCCTACCCAGTGTAGCAGAGGGATTCCTTGTGTCACCTGGAGGTGTTCTTGGGACAAGCTTTTCCCCTAATACCTTCTTGCCCAACAGAGTTGAAGGCAGACTGTGTTTGGGGCAGAGGGATATGGCTTTCTGCTACACCATGTGCTCTGTGCACCTGAGCTCTGAGCTCAAGTCCATTCACCTGTGATTTCACCATTTGCAGAGAAGGTGTGTCTAGCTCCTCTTAGATAAAAAGCTGAGAATTTAACACTCTGTGTGTGAAGGAAACCTTCTCCCAAAAGCTTCACAGTGCCTTTGACATCTGCAGCCCTTTGACACAAAGTAGAGAAGGCTGCACTAGTGAAGGTCAGCTGCTTTGGAAAAGCCCAGAAGCAAGATCCCTACACTCTCTTAATCCTGCCCTCCTGATGCCTTTGTAGCATCTATCTTTCCCAAGATCATGTGTGTTATTTTGGCCCTGCTGTGGCCTCTTTCCCTCTCTCTTGTCTCTGAAATCACTAAGTTGAGGAAATACAAATGAAATACAGAGGCTTTGCTTTGAGCAGAACACCAACACAGTAAACTCCGGGCCAAATTAATCTCCCTTAGAAGATACTATGTGTTAGAAGTGCTTTACAGGCACAAAAGTACCTAAAAAAAAAATTTTTTTTTGTGGAGAAAGAACTCTTTGCCCGCCAAAAGAGAACCCAATTTGGACAGCTGAGGTTGTTACCACTGCATCTCTGTTTTCCTAAATCTGAGTTTGTAGTTTCTTGTTGTCCCAGGGCTGCTCTTGTGACACTGGATGCCAAGACCCTGGGAACCAAAGTTCAGCCCAGTAGAGCAAATGCAAAAGTTGGAGCTTTCTTCCATTCCAATAAGTAATCTTAAGAGAGACTAGAGAGGGGAAAAAACTTATGTAATGCTTCAGACATTAGAAGTATGCGCATTTAAAAATATATATATTGCATGGCTCCTCAGACGAACAAGACTTCATAGGAAAAGAATTTGGGATGTTTGTGCAGAATCAGGTGTCTGAAAATTTTAAGCGCATACTGTTTATGAAAGCACTGAAGTAGTCAGCTTCATAAAGCCAGACCAAAAAAAGAAGTGATGCAGAACAGAAAGCTGTGTTCTTGGCAGGGATTGCTGCGAGGAGAAGCGTTTCCAATCCAGATTTGTCACAAACATCCATGTACAGCAGAATTGCAGTTCATGAAAAACTGTTGCTCTTCAACTCAGCCGAGTTGGAGAGCAAACAAGGCAGAGGTATTAAAGGAGCCAGCAGCCATCCAGTGAATTTGAGTTCTGCTTCCTTGAGATTATGGGAGCAGGATTAGACCTGAGATTGTGGTCTGTAAGTGGGACTGGCTGCTTTTTTGCTCCCACCAAAATACTTCTGTGGCCATGCTGCCTTGGAAGCTGTTGGCCTGCCTGTGCTACCACGGCTTCTGGCACTCTGTCATATCCACACATGGAGTTTTTAGCTCAGCACTGAGGCTCATCGTTGCAGTTGTCCAAGGGACTTCTGGGTCAGGTTGGGGCATCTTGGAATTCAGCTGGAAGCTTGTATGAGTTCTGGGATTTTGTGGGCTGTCCTAAAGGGCATGTTCTGCTGGAGCTTGCCCTGGCAACTGCTGGCTCTGTGAAGCTTGGGCAGCTGTGGGACTTACAACTACACCAGGGAGCCTCAAGGACTGAGGCAGAAGCCTGTGGGCTTTCAAAGCCCACCTCCCATGGGTGAAGGGGAGACTGATATAACATTTGTGGAGCTTTCTGTGCCCACAACCATGTCAGAGCTGCTACAGGGAGACTGGGAAATGTGGTTCTGAGGAAGAGCCATCTGTCTCTGCCACTTAATGCAGTGCTTTTCCAAGGGTCCAGTTTATCCAGCATCTAGTGGCTTGCACTCCACTACGAGTCACGAAAGTGAGACCTTGGCTCGCTCCAAACTAAGTAAACATCTGAAATTAGGTCCATCTTTTCTGCCTGTGCTAGGAGACCACTGTTTGGTCCCAGCAGCAAAGCAGAGATGGGGCTGTGCCTGTTTAAGGCCAGATGTGGAGCTGACTGTACTTGGTTTGTCCCTTCCCCTCTTGTTTCTCTCACCCAGTTCCATGCAAGGTCAGTGTGGGTTTTTTTGCCACACCAGGGCTCCTGTGCTGTGTTGCTGTGAGCAATGAACAGTGTAAGGGATGGGAGCAGTTCAGACAAAATCAGTGTGGGAATTTCATTTCCCGTTGCACTGTCAGAAGGGATGTATATAGTTATAAGCAAACACAACCTGTAAGGGGGGGAATGACCCAGCTGCATTATTTTTGGTCTTTCCCTGGTTTAGGTCACTTCTGGCCTGTTGTTCCTCTAGGTGGTTAAGCAGTCTATTAATTTCTTAGCTCAAGGGTTATCTCCTGCAGACACTTCTCCTTCCTTCAGTAGTGCCTTATTTCTGATTCAGAAATAGAAAGTGTGAAGATAATGAAACAGAAGCAAAAAGCCGAAGCGAAGCGAAAAGCAACACCTGTGGTGGGAGACATGCAGCCCTTGATGGAAGCCCTACCTGAGCTCTCTGACCTGACCACAGGTGGCAGGGGCAGGAAGCCAGTGAAGAGGTACGTGCCATTTTGGGGATGGGCTGTGTATTTCCCTTCTTTCTGCGGGATGAAGTGTCCTTCAGCTCAGCTTGTAGCTACAAGCTTCTAATTCTTCAAGGAGCATTTTTTTCTTGTTTTCTTTTTTTCCTATATCCCACCATTTATTCAGCCTGCCCTCTCTTTCAATGGGAATGAACAGCAAAAGTACAAGCAAAACTTCAAGTCTTGCAGAGAACAGACAGTTGGTTGGCTGGAGTTTGGGGCCAGGGCTTACCTGAGCCTGAGTGGGTGGCTTTACCCCGTTTCTGTCATGATGTGATCTTTTCCAGTATGAGAATTAAAGGACATCAAATGTATGTAGTGAGTAACAGATTCAGTACAAGCAGGAGGCTTGCTGCTTTGCACAGCTCCTTGCCACAGGTTGTCAGGGCTGAAGGAAGCCTGTGTATTTGTCAGGTGGGACCTGACAAATCCAGTGAGAACAGCTCCGTGGAGGGCTTGCTGCATGTCTGTAAAGTGCAGCTGGCATAGGTCTCTGAGCAGCAAAGAGTGGAGAGGATGTGGCTGTACACTTGCCTTGATCTTAGAATCACAGACTGGTTTGGGTTGGAAGGGACCTTAAAGCCCATCTCATTCCAAACCCTTGCCATTGTCAGAGACACCTTTCACTACAGCAGGTTGTTCTATGCCCTCTCCAACCTGACCTGAGACACTTCCAGGGATGGGGCAGCCACAGCATCTCTGGGCAACCTGTGCCAGGGCCTCATCACCCTTACAGGGAAGAATTTGTTATCAGAATCACAGAATATGCTGAGTTGGAAGGAACCCATCAGAATCATGAAGTCCAACTCTTGCCCTGCACAGGACACCCCAACAATATCCAATCTAAAACTGCTCTCTGTCAGCGGGATGCCATTCCCCCTTGTCCTGTCACTCCAGACCCTTGTCCAGGATCCCTCTCCAGCTCTCTTGGAACCATTTTAGAAACTGAAAGGGGCTCTAAGGTCTCCCCAGAGCCTTCTCTTCTCCAGTCAGAATTCCTCCAGTCTTATCCCTCTCTGGCCATCTGCTGCAGGATGCTTTAAGGCGAAACACTGGCCAAAATACTCCTCCCAGCAACTGCAATGACCTTCTCTTCTGTAGTGCCCTTCATAGCAGAGGGTGTGTGGCACACCTATGTTTGGTGATCTTGCACAAATCTCCAGCCTTGGAGATGTGCTGTCAGCTCCCCCCCTCCCCCAGACCTCCTGTGGGGGTGTGGAATCCCTAGTCTGTCCTTTTGGAAGCCTGAGTCAGCACAGTGGAGGTGGGAGTTTGACACTGGGTGATGTCAGCCAGATTTGCCTGTGACATGCCAACCCAAAAGCAACCCCCCCTCAGTAATGGCATGGAGGAGCTACAGGGCTTTTCTTCCCCTTGCTGGCTTCTGGCTTCCTGGATGTGTGTGCAGAAGTGTTTGAAATAATCAGAGGAGGCTTTTACAGGATTTGAATCATTGCAGAAAGGAAGGGTAATACTCTGGTGATTTGTCATCATTATTAATAAAAGATTAGATTCTCCAAGAATTTGATCTCCTGCAGGGTAAAGGCGCATTACAGGGAGGTTTTTATTCTGTTTTATAATGAATGAAGGCAATGAAGTGTAATGAATCTGGGCTGCTAATGTGGTCCAAGAGAACAGGCAATGTGCTGGTGGTTTTGGAGGGCAGTCCAGCCTGGGATGTACTCTAGAATAGCTTTCCTTTAGGCTTTGTCACCCTCTGCAGAGCTGCTCATTTCTGAAGGGGCTGCCATGGCGACTTGGTGGCACACACGGGTTTGGCAAGCCCTGCTCTGGTGACCATGGGTTGCCATCCAACTTGAGAAGGGATTATTGATGATTTAGATGAGGGGATTGAGTCCATCAGTAGCAAATTTGCAGACGACACGAAGTTGGGAGGGAGTGTCGACCTGCTGGAAGGCAGGAGGGCTCTGCAGAGGGACCTGGACAGGCTGGAGAGTTGGGCTGATTCCAACGGGATGAAGTTCAACAAGGCCAAGTGCCGGGTCCTGCACTTTGGCCACAACAACCCCATGCAGTGCTACAGGCTGGGGACAGAGTGGCTGGAGAGCAGCCAGACAGGAAGGGACCTGGGAGTGCTGATTGACAGGAGGCTGAACATGAGCCAGCAGTGTGCCCAGGTGGCCAAGAAGGCCAATGGCATCCTGACCTGGATCAGGAACAGTGTGGCCAGCAGGACCAGGGAAGTGATTCTGCCCCTGTACTCAGCGCTGGTGAGGCCTCACCTGGAGTACTGTGTCCAGCTCTGGGCCCGACAGTTCAGGAAAGATGTTGAGGTGCTGGAGCAGGTGCAGAGAAGAGCAACCAGGCTGGGGAAGGGACTGGAGCACAAGTTGTATGAGGAGAGGCTGAGGGAGCTGGGGTTGTTTAGCCTGGAGAAGAGAAGGCTCAGGGGAGACCTCCTCACTCTCTACAACTACCTGAGAGGAGGTTGTAGCCAGGTGGGGGTTGGTCTCTTCTCCCAGGCAACCAGCAGTAGGACAAGAGGGCATGGCCTTAAGCTGCACCAGGGGAGGTTTAGGTTAGACATTAGAAAGAAATTTTTTACAGAGAGGGTGATCAACCATTGGAATGGGCTGCCCAGGGAAGTGGTGGATTCTCCATCCCTGGAGGTTTTTAAGATGAGGCTGGACGTGGCCCTTAGTGCCATGGTCTAGCAACTGTGGTGGTAGTGGATCAAGGGTTGGACTTGATGATCTGAGAGGTCCTTTCCAACCCGTCTGATTCTATGATTCTATGATTTTCCTGAGCTTCTGTGAGCATTCCAGGCAAACTGGGACAAGAAATTGTTCCTGTGCTGAGCTATTAAGAATGGGGGGAGGGAGAGGAGAGGAAAATGAGCAGGAGCTGATTGAGTAGAGAGGGGTGATGGAAGTGAATAAGGTGAATGAATATGAGGCAAGTGAGTAGGAGGGAAGGAAGAATGGGGGGAAAAAGGCAAAATAACAGGATGGAGGGTAGCATGTCAGAGAGGGAAATAGGAAGAGGATGTCACTGTAACACTGCCAGCAAGAGACCAGATCCTGCTGTCTTGAAGAGAAGGCAAGGAACTGTTGTGTTTCTTAACCTTTGGGGCAGATCTGGTGAGGAAGGTTCTAGCTGCCAGCACCCACCAGTATGGGAAGATTCCTCCTTGAGGAATCTACCCCAACAGAGGGGTAAGAGGCAGACCCTATTCCTCCCCTTGGGCTGTTGCTGGGGCTCAGCCTCAGGGCAAATAGAAGAGGAGCTACCCCATGGAGGCAGACCTTCTTCCCAACTTGTTTCTCCTATTAACTTTTATATCTGTGTAGTGCTGAAGAATGGAAGTTTCTTCTCCTTTCCTTAATGTCCAGTTCTACCAGCAACTCCCCTTATGCACTTCAAGTCCCAAAAGCAATCGCTGCCCTTCCTGTGTGTCCCTTGCTGGGGCTCAGCGCTGCCTTTGTGGTAAATCTCTACTGCTACTTAGCATTGGGCACCGTGTGGGATGGGATTACACCTCTGGTCTCCTTAGACTTTGCCCAGGAGTCAGGAGTGGGTTACAGAGAGTGCAGATCCATACCTGCTGCTGTGCCTCCGCTGCACGCAGTGCACCATCCTGCATTCCAACATATGATATCCCAGTGGTCCCACTGCGGGATCCAGAGCAGGGCTGGCAGTATCCCTTGGATATGTACTTGCTGAGTGTACATAGCACTGTCTGTAAGGGATGGCTGCCGAGGCTGGGGCTCTGCAGTGTCAGTAGGGAACGTGAGCCGTGCAGAGGTGACACGTGTGGCAGTGAGAGGAATTTCAATGGAATCTTTTCTCTAAGCAATGGGATCGGTTTGACCTGGAGGTCAGTGATAAGCAGAAAGTGATCTGGGCATGGACAGCTAATGACCAGTTCTGGAACTAAGCGATCCGGTTTTTCTTCAATGCCTCCTGCTCTGTCAGTCTGTGCCAGAAGGAGTTTGCATTTCCATGCAGTGCCTGACTGTGAAATAACTGCCTTTCAGGACAATTTCCATGCAGGACAATTACCTCTTCTCTCTGGGAAGGTAGATGCAGAATTCCTGGACTGCTTCCATCTCTGCAGTCATTTCTAAGTCGCTGCTCTTCTCTAACACTCGCTCACTTGTTTTGTTTCTTCTCTCCACAGCCATATAGCAAAGGCAGAACCATCAGACTTCTGTCTGATGAAACAAGCTCAGAAACATCGGCTCCTGTAAGTACCCAGTTACCAGTGTCCAGTCCTTGCTGAGCCTTACAGAATGGCTGAGACTGGAAGAGACCCCTGGGGGTCATTGGAAGGGACCCCTGGTCCAACCAGCAGGGTCATCTAGAACTGGTTGCTCAGGACCATGTCCACATGGCTTTTGAATATCAATAAGGATGGAGAGTTTAAATGCTTTTGAATGATTCCTGGGCTTAGTCTGGCAACTCCTTATTCCTCTGTGTAATCTGTTGGATAGTTTATACTGCCACTAGGCATCAAGAACTTCATTTTCACTCAGCACAGCTCTACTGGGGCTAGGCACTGTGATCTGGCACTGTTTGCTTTCATGTTTCCAGGATTTCTGTCAGTTCTGAGCCATTCAACTTCAAACTGAGGCTGAACAGCCAGGCTACGGATCTCCATCACACTCCATGAATACCCTTCTCTGTCAGAAATTGGCCACTGTTGGTGCTGGGATGCCTTCCTTGCTCAGTTCTGCCTTTCTTTACTTTTTGGTGGTCTGGGAAATCTGTGCTTCTTGGGAGGGAAATAGCTTGGAGGAAGGTCTTGAGGTTTGTTTCCCAGGATATTGGTAAGGGTAGGAGGTTCCCTAAGACTCACCATATTGCCCCATGTGCCACAACCGAAGCTTCAGGTTTGGCTCCTCTCTTCCCTCTGCCAGGGGCAGGGCTGGCATTGAAGGGAAGGCCCATACTTGGTTGGGGAGTAGCTGAATGCCAACAACTGTGTGTCTGGCAAGCCTGTGGAGAGCCTGGCAGCCTGAGGGAGATGGGGATGCTGCAATGGATGTGGCTGTGTGAAAACTCACAGGTTTTCTTTTACACTCCTACTCTGTTCTTGTTTTTCCCTGGGTACTTGCTTTTTAAGACAAGACCATTTCCACAGCAAGCAGCTGCTCTTGCCATGGCATCTAACTAGTGTTGCACATAGGATTACCAAGCCTCAGTGTTCAGGAATAAAAGTCAGTAGATGAGCTCTCAGAAGAGAATCTGATTTCGTGCTGGTGCAGTCTGAAGTAATTTTCATTCCTGGTGATTTACCAGATACCCACAGTCCCTTGATCTACTAGGGAAAAGTTCTGAAATAATCATTTCCAAGTGATGCTGGGCACTAACAAGATTGTTTCTGTCTCTGTGGCATGAGATCAAGCCTCTGACTCCCATGAAGCTGGCAGCAATTTGAGCTTTGCCCTTGGCTAAATTAGGTTTATTTCTTGCACTGTCTCTTTCTGAGATTTACACCCAGGATCACTCTATCTCGACAGAAATCCACTGCTTTATGAGTTTCGTCCTTATCTGCTGAGTTTCTTTTGCGTGAGACACTTAGAGAATTTGCGTGTTGTTTTTCTTTCCTCAGAGAGGAGGAAGTGGCTCGGTTTCATGAGGTTATCACCGATCCCAAGTACAGAGCCAACCCCCTCATGGCCATCAGCAACCACCTCTCTAAGAGGCTGAGGCTGGGGGAAGAAGGGAATCCCTTCTAGAGTGTCAGCTGGGACCAGAGCAGCGCACCAGGGTGCAAAGTCTCTGGGCTGCGAAGGAGCACATCTCTGACATGACCTCTCAACCACTTTGGTCCTTGGAAGCAGTTCAGCAGATAATTAAATCCAACAGCCCCGGTTTCTGTTTGCAAGAATAACACAGCTCTCTCCTGATAGGGGCAGCTGCCCCTTTGCAGGCAGTCTGCACGGGGCAGGGTGTTCTGTGGGATCTTTGTACAGGCATTAATCTCCCTGCAAAGTGTCTTGATACATTTGCTCTTCTTGTGAGCAGGCACAATTTCTGAAATTGTGCCAATGGCCATGCATCTGTTTTCTGTCCTTTCCCTCCCCTTCCTGACAACTCTGAAAAGAGATTCCCAAGTGCTGTGTTGGAATGGGTCAGGACTCCAAGCCCAAGAGACTGCTGGAGATCTGTCAGGATGAATGCTGCTGTTCACAGACATTGTTTTATGTGAGAAATTTAGCTTTGGAATAAACACTTTCGTACAGCACTGAGTTTGGCTCCTGTTTTGGTAAATAGGAATTGAAATATGAGCTTATTTCCATCGCTGAAAAAACGACTTAAAACAATTGTTTTTTCCTTGTGCACAGTGAATCGAGAGACTGCTACTGCCTCACACAACACAAGCAATGAGAAATCTCTGCAGATCATGTCTACCTCATGGACTTGCCTTCTCTTGGCCTAAAAAGCATGTGCTTCCCATGGGTGATGCTCACCCCTTTTGGCCTTTCTGTTCCCTGTTTGGCCTGCCCTATAGGAAGTGTCCCAAAATGTGTCCTGGCTGCAGGCTGTGAACTTCAGCCGGTCACTTGCATGTCTGGGGCTGGGAACCTCTGCAGCGGGGGAAGGCCTTTACTTCCTCCGAACACCAATGTTCACAAAACCCTAGGAAATTTTCATGGGCACAGCTGAAGGCAGGGCCATCCCTTACTGGAGATGATCCCAGTTTGGCACACAAAAATATCAGTGCTGTCTCTTGAACATAAAAAAAAGTTTACTGATGCTTCTTAACCTTGGGAAAGCAACCTCCTGCAACTGACTCTGACCCAAGTTAATGCCTAAAACCACCTGCAATGGGAGTGGCTGGCACCTTGATCATACCTATCTCCTGCCACACTGGTAATGCTGCTGTTTTTCTCTCTTTAAGCTGGACTGTTGAACGAAGGCAGTTTACCTGATGCCACTTGGCTCTGGCAGTGCAGACACTGTCGCTGATGCTGCCTGTTAGAGAAATGTCACCGTGACAGCCCTGCTCCCCCAGGGCCTGGCAGGAGCTTCCTGCTGGCAGAGGCCACGGAGAGATGCTGACTGTGTCCTGTCCTCCAGCCTGTTGCTTTTGGGCTGGCTGGCCCCAGCTGCAGCCATCCTTGTGCTTAAGTTGGGAGAAGGTGGGAGATGAAGAAGGTGAAGACATCCAAGAATTGAGATTGTTCAGCCTGGAGAAGAGAAAGCTCTGGGGAGACCTTAGAGCCCTCCCCTCTGCCATTACCTAAAGGGTCTCCAGGAGAGCTGGAGAGAGACTTTGGACAAGGGCCTGGAGTGACAGGACAAGTGGGAATGGCTTCCCACTGCCAGAGGGCAGGGTTAGATGGGATAGTGGGAAGAAATTCTTCCCTGTGAGGGTGGTGAGGCCCTGGCACAGGTTGCCCAGAGAAGCTGTGGCTACTCCATCCCTAGAAGTGTCCAAGGCCAGGTTGGACGGGGCTTGGAGCAATCTGGGCTAGTGGAAGGTGTGTCTGCCCAAGGCAGGGAGTTGAAACAAGATGGTCTTTAAGGTTCTTCCCAACTCAAACTATTGTATAATTCTCTTATTCCACGATTCTAAGTACAGAGGAGGATGAAGGCTGCTCCTCTTGTTAGTGAACTGGGCTCTCAAGTGGATAGAGAAGTGTGTGTGCAGGGCAGGAGACACAGGAGGCAGCTGGCATGGCATGTTCTTCCCAGGAACTTGTCCCTAGGGAAAAAAAGTGAATCTGAAAGGCCATCAATCCCTGCCTTCCCAGGCTACTTAGTTTTCTTTTTGCAGGTGGTTCCAAGTAACTGAAGAGTTGGAGCAATGCTTGGATAGCCTGGATTGAAATGTTAAGGAAAATCCTCAGCTGGCAGCAGGGCTGGTTATAGGTATGTGCTAGGGTAGGTTTTGCTGTGGGTCATGTGCCAAGAGATGGCCTTCTACCTTGTTGTAGTTTAGGAATGGTACTCCCCAATTTCGTGCCCCCACAGAGACTCTCGCAAAGCAGACACTGCTCTCTCACTCTCCCTTTCCCTCCCCCTTCCCACTCTGGCGGGGCGGAGTTGAGACTTGGAGGACAAAAGGTGAAGATCTCAGAAACTTCCTCTTCTGTGTTCCCCCATAGGGTGATGTCATGGATGTTCTGGAGCCTCATCCTTCTCCAGTGCAGTCTGGAGCAGTCCATGGTAAATAGTGGGACTGTGTTTCCACCCTTGAGGCAGTCAGTTCCAGGTGTACTGCACACCTCTCCAGGTGAAAGCAAACCGTGGCCTGCATTCTGCTGCCAAAGGAATGGAGAAAAACACATTAACAATATCGATGGTGGCACCACTTGGCTGCCCTGGACTCCAGTCCGTACCATCTGGTCTGTCCATCAGTACCTGTTGTTCTACAACCTCAGCAGTCCCACAGCAGAAGGATCCTCTGAGAAACCAGGTGAGGTATTCTGCTGTCTGATTTCCTCTGTCTCCACAGCAGCTATCCCAAAAGCCTTTTGTGTCCTTGAAATACCCTCTCCTGGGAGTATATGCCAAGGATACACGGGGCCTCTGGGCCAGTCACAAGGGGATATTTCTGCCCTTTGTTCCTGGTCAGGCTCACTTCAGCTTCCAGAAGATCAGTCAGCTGCTGGGATCCCTGTCAGCCCAGAAATAGGGATGGATTCTGCCCCTACATATCTTGATGGCATCAGGGTACACTGTGCTCTGGCATAAACTAAAGCCTTATACTCCTGTGGGTCCAATGTGCCATCAGATCCACACAGTCCAAAAATCCACTCATGACTACCCACCCTTTCTAAGAGCCCCTGCTGTTTGGGGCTCAAAAGGAGATTTCTGTGTACAAAACCAGCTCCAAGCACTTTGGAGCCCAAAAAGTATTGCTGGGGTGAAGGGCTCTGTGTGTGTAGCTCCTTCCAGGACAGCAGCAAGACAGGGGCTGTCCCCACCTCTCAGGCTGCACATGAACTTCCCAGCACATGAACTGGTTACAGCCAGAGCTGGTCACTGGAAATTTGGGCACCAGTAGTGCAGCCATCCAGCATTTTTCCCCTGCTCACCCTGCTCGCTTGGTCCCATCCTTTCCCTTAAACGACTGGGTGCCAACAGAACTGAAGCCTCACTCTCTGGGAAGTGAAGGGGTGGCTGACCAGGCAGAAGTGTTGAGCAGGGTGACCCCCCTCTGTACTGCGTGACAGTTGTACCCAAGTGGAGGTGTTGAGCCATGTGACCTCCCTTGGTACCTCCTGTAGCCATGCTAGTGGCCCTTCATCTGCTTGCACAGCATCACTTCACCTCAAATGGGCCACTTGGCTGTGTGTGCAGCTCTTAGCCTGCTGTTTGAAAATGTTGGTCCCCTGGTAATTTAGCAGTAGTTAAACATGTGAGTGTTTAGAACTCCAGTTCACAGCCTGCTGCTGCAGGCATCTCCTGCCCCCGCCATCCGAGCAGTTGAGCAAAGGACTTAAAATCTGCCAGGAAACAGGCATCTGAGACACAGAGTCGCCTTCGCAGTTGGCATGTTTTCAGGATGATATAAGCTTTCACGCCTTTTTTTTTTCTTTCTTTCTTTTTTAAGATAGCAGAGTGGGAAAAAAATAGCTTCCAAGCTGTAAGGAGTAGTTGTGCCAGAGGGGAGGGCGGGGGCCCAACCCGGCAGCTCTAGGCTTGGCAAGAAGTGAGTAAGCAGCAAATGCGCAACAGCTCGGGACTGGAGAAATTTGGGACTACTTTTCTGAGCTGCTTGCTTCCTTGTTGGTGATTTCACCTTTGAAGACTGTTCAGAGAACTGTGTCTGAGAGGAGCCTGGGTATCCTGTCCATCTGGTGGTACCGGTGGATATTTTCAGCTGCACACAAAGTGGTGGGTGGAAGGGGATTCTCCCTTTCCAGCAGCCAGTGGGTAGTGTCTTTGGTGTGCGGGTTGCAAAGGGATAATTTTTAATAGCAGCTCTTACTCCTCCCATGTTTCTCCCCAGTACCAGTGATGGCCCCTCGCAGTTGATTCCTGCTGGAGCAAGGGTTGCATCAGGGCAGCAGCACAGCTCAGAAAAGCACAATGAGTCACACAGACCTGGTCCCAGCCCTTCATCTAACCCAAGGAAGTCCCTGGTGTGAGCACGGAGCCTCCCTCCTCCTTCCCTCCACTGGCTGGCTTGTCTGCCCTACAAAGTTTTTCTTACAGACCTTGTACAAGCAAGCACCCCCATCCTCTTGGCCCGTGGAGACTGTGCTGGGTAGAGAGCACTTCTGCTCATGCTCCGGGTGTAGCCATTAGCTGCATTGTGCCCATGGCTTTCTTTTTTGCCTAGAGCTAAGCATGTGTGATGGCTTTTTCCAGCATAACCTCAGTCAACTCCAGCACTGAGGCACATGCTGGTGCTGTGGGTACTGGCAGAGTGGAGCTGGCTGCCTCCAAGGCTGCCAGGGAAAGGTTGTGAAGGCTGGGGTCAGGCAGGAGAGCCTGGATAGCTCCTGCCAGCTGCTGGCTGGGTGCAGTGGAGCTGGGGGGCTACCATGGCTTCCTTGAGATGACTCCCATGTTCTCCTCTCCATCAGCTGGCAGCAGACCCTGGGTCATGCCATGGTCTGATGCAACTCCAGCCCTCAGTTACACTTCTTACTCTGTACTTAATGTGACAGTGGCAGCTGGTGAGGAGCAGTGGGACTGTTGGGAACACTGGGTCTCTGCTGCAGTATGGTTGCTCTCCTCAGCTCCCTGGCCAGGGCACACTAGCACTGACTCCCTTTCCATGCATATCTTCACCACAGCCACGGGTCAGTCTGAGCTTTGAACCTCTGTGAGTCAACTGGGGTACATCTGTAGGTTTGCTGTCTGGAGGGGAGGAGGTGTCTCCCAGCTCACAAAAAAGGACTTGCACTCCTCATCCTTCCCTAACTTCCCACGTCACCAGTCACACCCCAGCCCACAGGAACATCTGCCTGGGACCCAGCTGGTCATGACTCAGCTTGGCCACGGCTGTCTTTGCAGCAGCCCAGGTCCTGGTCACCTCCTTGTGAGCTGGAGCGCCTGTCTGGCTGTACCATGTACAGGGCAGGGTGACGTGTGGAGGTGGAGCCCCCAGGCCATGAAGAAACCATGTTTTCTCTTTTAAATAGTAGTGCTGAACTTCCCTCCTCCATCCCTGCCCCTGCATGCTCTGCCCAGGGCAGCTTGCCAGGGAGGTGGCTGCAGGTGCCAGTGATGATGGTCGTCAACAGTCCCAGCACAGGCAGTGTGGCTGGTCCAGCACCCAGGGAGCTCCAGGGAGTTCAACCTCCAGTGACTCCTGCTCCTTCTGGCCCTGAATGTGGCTGGCAGAGCAGAGACCTGGCACTTCTGACCTTCTGCCACTCTTGCATGTTCCAGTATGTGCAGTGAGCCCTTTCCCTGTGTGGGGTTATTTCTCCCCCCCCGCCCCGATGCCCTCTTCCCTGGTTGATTCTTACGTTTCCCACCCTTTATGAAGCCACTTGCATGCTTGTACCTGTTTCTTTTGCCCTTTATTTACAGCATAGGTACCTCTGAAACCAACCCATGGTGGGTTCCTGCAGGAGCAGTCTCAGGGAACCTGAGTGCGGGAAACCTGCATGCAAATTCAAGCTGTGTGATGGTTTTGGAAGCAGATGAGATTGGCACCAGCAGCTCCTTTCATCCAGGTGTTGCACAAGAGAGGGGTGAGGTGAATCACCTGACCCAGCCTTTGCCTCTGAGCACAATTTGTCCCTGCCTGAAATCATGGGTTTCACTATGGCCTTTTTGCCTTTGTTGGCTTCTCTGGCCTTGGTGGCCATCCTGCATGGATGTGCTGTCACATTGCTGTGTCCTGGCCTTTTCAGAGCACTCAGGGAGGTGCAGGATGCCTCAGACCTTCCCTTGGGAGATGCAGTCCTACTCCTGCTCTTCACTTCCTGACCTTTCACCGGTTACTAATCCCAGGAGGGCTCTACCTCTTATCCCGTGGCAGCTCAGTTTCTTTAAGAGCTTTTGGGTATTCTTTAAGTGCTTAAGAGCATTGCCACATGCCATTTTGAAATCCCCATAAAGCTTGATTAATTGGATCACCCTTATCTTCATACTCACCATTTCCTTGCAAGGGAAGATCATGCCCTGCCTGCTGACTCTTCCCTATGTGATGACTATCTGGGATCTGCTGATTCTGCTCTGAACCATGGTTGCTTCAGTGTGAGGCATTAAACTTGGCTTTGTGTTTTTAGTTTGATGAGCAATTTAATCCTGTTCAGATATTTTCCCTGGGAAAGGCAGCGATGTGTGGCTCTGTGGTTTCTCTCCCCCCAGTCTTGATGCCTCATTGGGTGCTCTAGAAACCCAAACTGGGACCGGAGTCAGGAGTGACGTTGCTGACAGGGCTCTATCAGCTGAACAGTGGGATGAGGATTTTTGTGGTGGCTTTTTCCCTTAACCAATTCAATTGTTTCCTTATGAGGAAGCTGTTAAATAGTGCAGGCAAAACACAGTGCCTTGCCAGCAGCATTGTTAAGACTTAGACCTTTGCATCCGAATGCTCTGAGATTTTCCAGGTTGCTTGATTCCAAGTAGGGTGCATAAAATATCATCTCAGGGCTTCTCTCTGCTTTAACAATTGGTGTTTCCGTGCCAGACAGGCTGTGTTGGTGACTCTGTGTGAACTCAGTGTCATTTGCACATGAACTGCTCCCATTAGCACACAGGTCTGGCTGTGTCTGCTCATTGTGGCTCCTCATCCCAAACATCTGGGGAGCCAAAGTTGTCCCTGAGGGCACTACCCCAGGGCAGTGAGGAGTGGGATCTGGACCCCTTGCTTAGTGTTCATAAAGTGAGGATTTCTGTGGTTTAATCTAGTGCAGGTTCTCTTTGACACTGAGTGACCTGGGGGACAGGGCGTGAGATGTCACAGGACTGGTGAGGACCACAGCAGGGTGGCAGGGTCTCTGGTGCCGTAGCAGGTCTGCTCAATGAGTGTGTAGGATGCAGTTTGCTGTGCAGGATTGTTGACAGTGGCATGCGACACACTGTTCACTTTATGCTCCCTGGACTTGATTTCAGTGACATAAATAGAAAAGGAAGCTAAAACAAAGAAATATCCCAAACAGGAAGGTGCTGGAAAGGGAGCAAATGTCAGGCCCCGAGCAGGTGAAGGCACATGATGCCAGGATATCCTCCCAAGGGAAGGAGATGGAGGAAGAGATAATCACCCTGGCCCAGGCAACCCTTTGTTCCACACTCAGCCAGCCTGGGAGGATGGACAGACAGACACCAGAAGGGGCTAGGAGGACAGACTGTTCTCAGCTGAACACTTCATCTGTATTTAAAGTGTGGTTTGTCTGGCTTTAGCCAGTCTCAACTATTTGAGGGACTGAGGGACAGAAGCCAACACATGCGAGGGGAGAGGCAAGAAGAGTGGCTTCCTTGTGGGATGCTTCTGCTCCTGGCCCCCTGATCTCTGCAGGCTCTGCGGCTGGGGAGGGAGGAGGGGGCTGCTCAGAGCCCTGCAATGGGATAGGGCCACAGGGAGATCAGTGCCTCCCACAGCATGCCAGGGCTGCAAGCCCAGACACTGTCTGATGGGTTTATGAATGCACCCATGGTGCCACGGGCCGGAGCCGTGCCGGCGGCTCTGGGCTCCAGGCTGGAAGCAGTGTTGGTTGTGCCAGGCAGAGGGGATGTGGCTGTGTTTACAGCTGTTTTGGATACGTCTCATCTGAACACGTATACAGCTGTCCTGGATACGTGTAATCACTGCTCACCAACATGATGGTTAATCTAAACACCTTCCACTTCACTGGGTAAAACAACCGTTGCCTGCCGCAGGAACCCGTTTGCTTTGGGAGCAGGGAGATGTTGCTGTGGGAAGACACTTAACTCTTACAAATCTGTTGATGTTCCTCCACCCGCCTTCTGGTCCTCTGTGTAAAGGCAGAGCTTGTGCTGCTTTCAGGGGTCCCATGCCCACAGTACCTGATGTTGGTGGTGGGCTCCGAGTGAACACTTGGGGTGCTCGTCATTGCTTAGTGTGCAGTGCAGTGTATCAGAGAAGCAGGGGATGCTGCAGGCACCTGCGGTGAGCTCTGGATGCTGCTACTGATGGTGACCAGCCTAATAGAAGTGGCAAACTGGTTCAAGCAGTCCTTTTTCACACATTTTTCCCTTTTCCCAAAAATCTTGGGATTTTTAAGCCAGAGATGTTGTCCTTGTACTTGAATGGCACTTGCTGGATCTTGCTTCCAGTTTTCCCTCCTCCTAATACCCAATGTTAAGTTTGCTTTTTTTGTTGTTTTGACCTCTCCTTGTCACAGCTCCACAGAAGGTCAGCTCGGTCTGTCTCTGTGCCAGAGCCTCGCAGCTGAGCAGTAACAGCCAAGCCTACACTGCATTTCATCTGCCATGATCAGAACTTCCTTAGATGCTCATGGTTTAAAAATTGGCCTTGTGTTGGTCACTGAGCAGGTTGGTTCATGATATGTTGTTGGGCACTCCTGAGACTGTCCCCAGGGCAGTCCTGCACTTTGGCTTCTGGTCCTGCCTGCCCACTGTGACCCAAGGGGGGCACTTTGCCATGTGTGGCACCACACAGCCACATGCCCACAGCCACCCAGCTGGCAAAGGGGGAGCCAGAGCCAGCTCCACCCTTCCTCCACCCTGTCCCACAAGTGGGATGAGAAGACAGGAGCATTGCTAAACTACCTTGAATCGTGTGCTGGTCTTAGAAATTCATGTTGCAGACCATCTGCAAAGCAGTTAAATCTTTGATTAGCCAGCTGTGCTCCCCAGTTGTCCTCCAGCAGGCAGCCACTGCCCCAGTGAGGATGCCATTGTCCTTTCATGGGACAGCCAGCTTGCCACTCTGCAAGGAATGGGTTAAACATCCTCCCTCCTTCTCTTTGCAGCATGGCTTTGGAAGCAGGTTCCCTTGGCTTGGCAGCTGCTCCACCGAGGATCATATGGCAACAGCAGGGAGAAACTACCAAGCTTGGATCTGCTGCCAGGGTTTTTCAGGGATGCAGCTTCTGTGGGGTTGGTGGCACAGAATGGTGGAGGAGGTGATGTGTCTGGCAGTGCATCCACCTCATCCTCAGGTGAGGTCAAGGAATCTGAAAGTAGATCTGGAAGAACTGGCATCTTAGATCCAAGGTGTGGCTCCAGTGCAGTGGGTGTGGGATGGGAATTCTATATTGCAAGAACTGTGCACCAGAATGGCAGGGCCAGCAGACAGGGATGTGTTCAGCACCTGCCCTGAAGGCCGTTGGGATGCCAAAACAGGAGTGTGTCACTTTGGACTCTGCTCTGTAGGTCAGAGCTCACTGGCAAAATGCCTGCAGAAGATGCCAGTGTGTGGTGCAGAGGGCACATGCAGACAGAGCCACTAAACAGCAGCAGGAGGTTCCAGCTGGTGGTCATGGGCACGGCAGCAAGGCAAGGTTTCAAGAAAATTCCCTGAAATCACAGGCAACACTTCTGGGAAGAGTGGGTCATTTCTGAAATCTGTGGCTCTGGCAAGCCCACAGTCATCTCAGCTCCTGAAACTCCCTGTCCCACAGGGATGTCCAATGTTGCACCAGCCTTGCTGGTGACACTGGCTGGCACATCAGCCACGGCTGGGGAATGCTGAAGGAGCACCACCAGCCTGTGCAGGAGCCTTATGCTGGGCACAGCCCCACACCCACAGGTGTTAATTGAGCCCTGAGCCATATCCTGGGGTGTGGGGACTCTAAGGAGCAAGGCCAATTTGCAAATCATGTTGCCCTGAGGTGGAAGATCAGAGTGTGGAAATTGTGAGGCTGCTTTTGGCTTGTGGTGTTTTTGTGTGAGCGACAGCCTAGTATTTCCAATTTCCCAGGACTTTGATGAAAAAGTCATTGTTAAAAAGCCATTCATTTATTAAAATAAGTTTACAGAAAACAAACCAAGCCAAAAAAACCCAAACGAACAAAAAAAACCCTCACACAACAAGGTCTGGATGCTTTGGGAAAATGTGATGTCTCATAAACATCAGCAACTGTGTCACAGTGGTGCAGCTCAGCAAAGGCAGTGCTATTTGGGGAGGGGCCCCTTTCATCCCACAGTGGCAGGGAACCAAGCTGATCCATGGTGGAATTGGGCTGGCCATCCAGCAGGATGAGGAGTCTGGGAACACACTGTGCCTCCCACCCCGCCCTCACCCCTGCACCATTTCACAGAATCACAGTGGGTCAGGTTGGAAGGGACCACAGAGGATCATCTGGTCCAACCTCCCTGCTCAAGCAGGATTATCCCAGAGCACGTGGCACAGGTTTGCATCCAGACGGTTCTGGAATATCTCCAGTGAGGCAGATTCCACACACACTCTGGGCAATCTGTGCCAGTGCTCGGTCACTGCACAGGGAGGAAGTTCTTCCTCGTGTTCAGGTGGAACTTCCAGGGCATCAGTTTCTGCCCATCACCTCTTGTCATGTTGGTTGGGACCACCAAGAAGAGCCTGGCTCCATCTTCTTGGCACTCCCTCTTTAGATACTTATAGACATGGATGAGGTCCCCTCTCAGTCGTCTCTTCTCGAGGCTGAAAAGGCCCAGCTCCTTCAGCCTTTCCTCAAAAAAGAGATACTCCAGTCCCTTAATTAACTCTGTAGCTCTCCACTGGACCTGCTCCAGGAGCTTCATGTCTCTCTTGTACTGAGGAGTCCGGAACTGGACACAGCACTCCAGATGTGGCCTCCCCAGGGCTGACTAGAGGGGCAGGATCACCTCCCTCGACCTGCTGGCAATGTTCTTTCCCAGCGTGAGCCCTCATGGGGGCCCTGGGGCTGATTTTCCTCCCTCCAGTGGGGGGCTGGAGCTGGACAGAGCAGCCCTCCTTGTCCTTGGACTCCAGAGGGGCTAAAGGGGACATCCCTGGGTGCATTTCTGTCTGTCCAGGGGTGTACATCCAGATGTCCTTGGGGGGACCAGCTGTCCCTGGGCCAGCACCTCCTCAGCCTCTTCCAGCCCAGTGGAGGAGCGCTCGCTCCTCATTAGTCATTAGTTCTCAGCCTTGCCCCCCTGCTCCTGCCCCAGCAGTGATTTCTCCAACATCCTGATGGGACACAACTGCTGTGGCCCATGACACAGAGGTGGAACTGAGGAACATGGTTTTGTCCTTACTGGCTTCACTGTTAATCTTAAAGTAGGGGAAAGAATGTAGTAGTTAGTGTTAAATTCCTTGAGCCGAAAATAAAATAGGGTAAGGAAATGCAGAAAGGCATTCCTGGAGGTGAAAGCTTCACCAGCCAAGAGCAGCCTGCCCACAGGCACTGCTGCTCCCAGGCGGGGCAGAGGCAAAGGGTTGCATCTGAGAGAAGGAAGTGCAAAAATGGATTGTTGTTTCCAGCACTGGCTTTTGTGCTGCTCCTATTTGCCTCCCTATGGATGCCTGCACAGATCCATACCCCACCAAGAACAATGAGAGAAGGAAGAAGCCACATGTGAGCAGAACAGCTGCTCAATGCTGCACCTGGAGCCCACACTGGGCATAGAAGGGACGTGGTAATGTGGATGTCACCATCCAAACACTCTGGAGAAATGGGTGAGAAAGTAGAGTTCTCAACACGAAGTTTTCATAATACCAAGGTGGTTGGTGCAGCAGCACATATCCAGGACCGGAGGAAATGACCTCAAGCTGTACCAGGGGAAGTTTAGATTGGATATTGGGAAAAATTTCTCCACTGAAAGGGTGGTTGGGTAACCTCAAAGGGACAGATAGCTGGGAAATTTAACATTTCTCCTTGACTAGTTGATGTCTGTGGTCAGCTGTGGCCAGGAATGAGACTTTGGGACATTTTCTGCTATGAAGTGCAGAGAGGAGTGATACCGTGCTGCAGATCTGAAAAATCACGAAAACTGGGAAGAGCAAGGCCAGTGCTGCATTCTGCTGTGTTCTGCAGCATCCCACAGGCTTAGCTTGGTTCAGGATCTGCAGATGTCTTTAAATTGCAATGATCTTCAATGGTTTTAAACTGAGAGTAGGTTTAGATTGGATATTGGGAAGAAATTCTTGTCTGTGAGGGTGGTTAGGCCCTGGCACAGATTACCCAGAGAAGCTGTGGCTGCCCCATCCCTGGATGTGTTCAAGGTAAGGTTGGACAGGGTTTGGTCTAGTGGAAGGTGTCCCTGCCCATGGCAGGGGGTTGGACAAAGGCTTTAAGGTCAGTTCCAACCCAAACCATTCTGGGATTCTGTGATTCTTTGTCAAGAGCAAAATGCAAGTCATTGCTCAGAAACCTGCTCCCCAAGTGGCCATGTGCTCTAAGCATGCTGTCATAAAGAGACCGTGTGAGACCCAGGTTTTAAAGTAATTATTTAATCACGTTCTTCAGGAGGCTGAAGCCATAATGCACACAGAGAGCCTTGGTAGAAGCACTGATGAACTTTCCTGGTGGTGTTTGGTTGGAGATCACTGTTCTAGTTACAGGAGCTGGAACCACTTTATCACCACGTGGGTATAACCAAAAGTGTGTGTTCTACACCCTCTGTGTCATTTCTGAGGGACTCTTAATAATGGATCATTTGCTAAAGCTGCCCAGGGCACACCTGATCCCTCAGGCTACAAGCTGGGTGTTAAAGAACCCTGTGAGGAATGTTTTTTTGTCTTCAAACCCATGACTCAGCTGTGATAACTCCCCTCCAGGAGGCATCAGCACCTTCACCTCCAGCACAAGGGGGCATCTCTGCTAATGGGCCATAGTGGACTGGCATAACAGGCAGCTGCAACAACCTACACCATCAAAGTCTCCAAAAATACCCCACAACTCACTGAGTTAAATCACCCACTGTGAAACTCCCTGCCCTGGGGGAGGTACTGGACATTCCCACCCGAACCTGAGCACGTATCTTGGGGTTTTGGGACTTCTGGTACTGCTTGTCAGATCCAGAGGAGGACCAGAATTCCAACAGGACTGCGGCTGTCACTCTTGACAAGACTGTGATCATCTCTTCAACAGGACCGTCGTCCAGACCAACAGGTTTCTTTTCCTTTTCCTTTGCCCCCGGGGGGGGACCATGTGGAGCTCAGCACAGCGGTGGATGAACACCGTTCTGTTCTTGTCCCAGGACGCGGGCTTATATATCTGTCTTTGTGGGTTAAAACCAGTTTTCCTGTATCGTTGCATTTATTGTAATTTTTTTTTTTTTTAGTAAATTGTAACTATGACTTGTAATCTCTTGAGTTGGGTTCATTTCCGCTGATTTCCTTTTAAACTGGCACAGTCACTCACTGCTCCCTAGAAAACAGTTTGGCCTTCTCATCTTGGCGTGGCGGGATGGACAGGGACAGGGACATGAGCAGGGACATGGACAGGGACGTGGACAGGCACATTGACAGGGACATCTCATCCACGATGATGTTGGAACGGCAGAGGCTCAGTCCTCGGGCGCTGCAGCAGGTGCCGAGTATCCCCGGCCCAGCTGAGGAGTTGTCCCCAGCTCTGAGCCCCGCGGAGGCCGGTCCGGCACCCTTGCGGCTGTCCCTGGGCAGGGGCTGCGGGAGCGGAGGATCCCAACTGGGCAGGGGCTCACTGAGGGGGGGGGCGGATTAATTAACCACTGCCCGCCCCCCGCCCCGCCTCTCCGCGCGCTCGCCCAATCAGAGCCGACTCCAGAGCGGCCAAGCCCCGCCTCCCGTCGCCATCCTCCGCGCTGCGAGAGCGCGCGACCGCCGCTGGCCCCTCCCTGCGCGCGCGCCCTGCCAATGGGGTGGTGGCGCTGCCCGCGGCCCCGCCCCTCCCCGCGCGCGGGGCTCGCGGCGCTGG
>NW_020884987.1:1009708-1054293 GCF_003945725.1 Corapipo altera
CCCCGCACCTGTTGAGCGCGGCGGGGCCGGGCCGCGGCGAGACCGCCGGTGCGGGGGCGTAGTGCGGCGCGGAGCGGGGCCCGGCCGGTACCGGCGGCGGGGCGCGGGCGGGCGCCCGGACGGACTCACCCGGGCAGGGGCCGCGGCGGCGAAGCCATTTTGAGGGGGTGGCGGCGCCGCGGGAAGTTTGGCCCCGACCGCCCGCCCCGGGGGCTCCTTTCCGGGCGCGGCGCCTTCCCTGGGCGCTCGGGGCCGCGGGGGACCGGGGAACCCGCTGTGCCCGGACCCCGCCGCTGCGGGGGTGGTGGCCTGGCCGCCCTCCCCTTCCCCCGGTGCCCCCCGGGCCGCCGAGCCCCTCTGGCGGTGCCGGGTCCGGCGCCTCCGGCCCCGCCGCCCGCCCTCTGCAGCGGGAGGCGGCGCGTCCTTGGAGAGCAGCTCGGGCGTGAAATGCGGCTGCACATCCCAGCGCCTTCCCTTCCCGGCTGGATAACCTCCACCCCCACCCCCCTCCACCACCCCTGAGCCCTTTTTCGTCTGTTGCTGTGGCCTTCGGTGGGTTTTGGTTTTCATGGTTCCTCCGGGATTTGGTTGGATTTGGTCTGCGCTGGAGCGGAACTGTGGTCGTGAGGTCTATGATTGTGCTTTTAAAAGTCTCGTTTGATTAAAAAAATGTTCCCCCGAAGGGCGCCGGTCTGGTGCCTGGTGACCGAGGGGCAGCGCTGGCCTGGGCCACGCTTGGTTTCTGCCCATCTTCACCTGGCACCTCTCAAAGCTCGGGTGAGGGAGTCGTGCCAGAGAGGGGCTATGGAGCTTTCGGGACTCTGCACTTGAGCTGGTGAAACCATAAAATCGATGCATGAGCAGCGTGGCTACTGTCAGACTCACTGGTCCTTGGCCTGGGCTTTTATTTATTTTTCTTTTTGGTGGTACATGAAAAAAAAAACCCCAAATCTTCATGTATTTTGTAGTGTAAACAAGGTTACAGTCTCGGTTCTTATTATTTTTTATTTTACCCGAGCGATAATGAGCTCTCTGTGGCCGTGGGGCTCTCACAGACACGCTGCTGGCTCTGCAAGTTACCCTTCGCCACTGTTTGAGTGAAGTCGTAGAGTCCTTCTCGGAGCTGTTTTATGCTGGAGAGTGGTAGCAGGCCAACCTTCCAGAGTGCACAAGATGTTTAGAATAATTAGTGATGGAATACCCTTTTGAAATAATTGTTTGGGTCTATCTAGCACTCAACTGTAGTGATATCTACCTCTAAAAATAGGCAGGCCCCTTTGTAATGAGCCTCGTAGTATAAACAAGTCACATCTTGAATGACTGTTGTTACTTCTGGGATGTCCGAGATAGATGCTTTTGGGGGTTTTGCCAAATCTTCTGTCTAACTTTTTTTTCCTGCTGCAGTGAATAATGTGGCCCTTGGCCCTTATGGCATGTGCTGACCAGAGGCAAGGCTCAGTAACCCTCGCTGTTCTGGGCTGACACAGCCACGCAGAAAGCTTCCCACTGCTACTCTGGCACCCCAAGGTCATGTTTTTTCCATGAAATCCATGCTCTGTGCGCTGCCACTCTGACAGAGAAGTGGCCAGCAGTTGGCTTTGCCCGGTGACGGTGCATCGCTCTTGCTCTGAGGTGCTGCCTGATTCTGGCTGTGCTGCTCCATCACAGGATGCCTTCCCCAAGTTTCCCGAGGCACAACTGTGTGAGTACACAGCTCTTGCTTTCAGCAGTTGAGCACAAGGATTGCATGAGGAATTTTCTCACGTTTTTCTGGGTGGTTATCAGGGCGTGACGGATGAGCTGTGACCCAAACCTCCCATGCGCACGTGCTTGTTAAAATTTGTTTTCAACAGCCAGCATGCTGGCCAAGGCTTCTCTGGTGTTGCTGTTGTGCAAGAGCACTGGCTCCTCTGCTCGAGAGAAGGGGAAAAAAAAAAGCCCTGCTTTCTTCAGCAGGAGGAGAATTTGCTCTATGAACACTTGTTTTCTGAGCAGGTACCGGGAAGGACATTGTGCTTGGTGTCTGAAATGGGAGATGTCTCATAACTTTACTCCCGCTGTGCTCACAGACCTCAGCCCATTTTGGTATTTGCCCCCAGTTTATCCAGATTTATCTGCTCAGTTGAAAGTTTAGTGCCCTTCTGTGGCCTGTGTGTGTTTAGGGAATGGAAATGGGCTGTGTGTGTTTCAGGAATGGAAGAGCCCTCAGCAGCATGCTGCTATGAGCACTAAGTCTTCTGGAGTACTTTTATGATAACTAAATGGGACTTTTTTTCTCTTTTAAAAGCCACCTGTGTTTTGGTTTAAGTGAATAAAAGTCTCCTTGGCAAACTCCCTCCACACCGCTGCCTCCAGAGATCCTGTGAGGGAACAGGGCATTCCTGTTAAGACAGGGTTGATGGCAACTCAGCATTGGTGTTTCGGAGATGTCATCTGTGATTTGAGGAAGTTTTGGGGACAGTAGTGGTGGTTGTACCCCCGATGAGGAGCGTTTCACTGCCTGTGGGGGCTGGATTGAGTGTGTTAGTGCTCCCGGGTGCCAGGGCGGTTTTAGGTGAGGCTGAAGTAGGTTGTCTCCAGGTGCTAGCAGTGGGAGTGTCTTGTCAGGCTTGTACTTCTTGTGTTTGAAATCTGGTGGGTGCAGGACCCTGGGGATCTTTGCTGGAATGTCTGAGGACGTGGTCTAATGAAGAGAGACCAGTGCTCTTGCTGTTTCTGAAACCAGTAGGTGCTTGGCACCTTTGACACTCAGGCCATGCAGCCGCTGCAGCATGGATTTCAGCTTATGTTTAAGTGCCAAAGATTGAAACTGTGGGTTTGGGCTGTATATATCAGTAGAAACTGTTATTTATGTACCTTGGTTTTAAAGGAAATACCTCTATAGTAGAAATCTTGCGTGACCAAAAAAAAAAAAGCCTGGTGAGTTGATTATGTAAGCAAATGAAATGACGTTTTAAAGCAAGTTTCTTTCCTGTTTGCAGACAGTGTGGCTGGTTGTTTTTGCTCTTTCCTACTGTTTAACATTTTTTCAGTCCTTTAAGTGAATTTTTTTTTTTTGTATGGTAGGTATGAGAAATAGTTATTTTTGCAATTTAAATCCTTGAAGAGGCCATTAGCAGACTCTGGGAGCTGGCAGAAGCCAGCTGTAAGTACTGGAGGCTGTAGCTGACCACAGCAGCAGCACTTCTGTGCATTTAAAAAATAATTAATGTAAAAAAAAAAAAAAAAAAGAAACCCACGTAACTGATACTGCTGCGGGAGCTGAGCCCAGAGTGATGCTCCCAACAATCATCCTCTCAAGAATGTCTGGTTGCAAAGGGAATTGGGATCGCTTTCTGTTCTCTGCCTCTGTGTCAGCCGCGGTGTTTGTCTCTCCCTGTGCCGAGGGAATCCATACCCTCCACAAAAGCTGCACGGGGTTACCTTGAGCCTCTGTTCTCGGCGGGATGCACGGGGCTGAGTCAGTTCTGTCTGCCCAGGGCTGTGACTCAGTGCTGTCCCCTCGGATGCACGGCCAGCCTGCTGCCGGCACAACCAGGGAATAACCTGATTCCAGAGTATCCTCTGTGGGTATCGCCTGGTTAGAGGAGCCTGGGTTACAGGGGTCGGGCTGCTTTCAGTAGTGATATGTGTGTTGGTGGAAGTTGGTTGTTACTGAGCATATGTGATATGAGTATCTGCTGAAGCCAGGGAACTCAGAGGCCAGAAGCTTCTTTCCTTCCTACAGCATTAGGGGTTTATGTCTTTGTGGATTGTGTTACTTTTTTTATTTTTTTTTTTTTTTTTACTTTATGTGCTTTAAGAGGAATGGTGCTTTGTTTTGCTTGTGGAGAAATGTCTTCCCTGATGGTTCAGGGTAGGTCTCTTTGTGTTTCTGTCTCCTAAAGTGAGGATGCTGTTTGTGCTTTTAAATCAGGATCGCTTCATAAAAAATGTCTTTATTGGGAACTCCTGCCACCTCCCTGTGCTTCTGAGCTCGATTTCCCATTCCATGGCATCACACTGGCAGTGTCTCTAAATCAAATTGGTCAACACCTTGAAAAAGTCCATCAGATTTGACAAGAGAGCAGATATGTCACAGGCCAGTGCTGAGAAGTCGTGTGAGGGCAGGAATCTGCGAGGAGGAAGTTCTCAGATTAGTGCTCTGCTGAAAGAAAAGCTGTTGACTGAGTGCGAAGAGATATTATTGGACATCAGAGGATGTTTGTGGGAGGGAGACAAACAGAAATTCAAGTTTCACAGGTAGTTCCAGTAGAAACTGTGTCCTTATTTTCCTGAGTATCCTTGTTCTCCATTGTGGAGGTGGAGAGGAGTGATCTAACCAGCAATCTTTCATTGTCATAGGTGATAGAGGAAAGGTTTTGGGTACAGTTCTTCACCCTGCCCTTGGGGGCTGAAGCGGGAGGGAGACGAATGAAGATTTTGAATTTCCCTGTAAAGGCTCTTGCAGTTGTTTGGGATAATGTCCTTTTATAGGTGCAGGAAAGCACCCGGGCCAGGATTTTTCTGTGCAGAGTGCTTTTGGCAGAGATGCAAAAGGAAGGGCTGCTCAGTGGATTGAAGAGGAATTTTGGTGTTTAATTTGTTTTAAAGAGATTTTAATAGAATGGACTTTTGGATCTTCATCTCGAGTCCTGGGGGTAAGATGGTGAGTATCCTGAGTATCCTCGTTCAGAGAAAACGTGGGAGGAATAAACCCAATTTTAATTTAAAGTAGGAATCTTCCTCATTTGGGGGTGAGTTTGGTAGAGGGTGGTCTCTGATTACTTTGTTTCCTGATGCTTTTGTTATTATGATACTTTTAAGTTGCATTAAAAATTTGGTGGTGGGCCGTGGGTAATACTGTGTTTGAGGACTATACCAATGGCAATTTATCTTTGTTCAAACTTTCAATTTCCCAATGGCTCCTCCTTTCTGCTCTTAATTTTGTTGTATCAGCTCTGGAAAGAGATGAACTGTTTAAAATCTGATCAAAAAGAGAACAAAGAAGTATGGAAAACACTAGTTTTTTTCATTTGTAAGATGTAATGTGAAAATGAAGTTTTTACATGGGAATTGTGAGGCAACCTCAACTAGGAGTATTTTTTTCCCATTTAGTCTGTGTAGGTTTTGAGATTTGCAGAGATAATTAGTACCTGCCTTTGCCGTTCTGAAGGGCTTCTGCTGAAAGTGTTCAGTGTGTCTAAAATGAGGTTGATTTTTATTTAGCTTGATTTACTCAGCTCCTCAACTTTATTAGCAAATGAGCCTTTAAGTTTTAAACTTTCACTGCCTTTTTCCTTGCTTAGTTATACTCTAATATTTGTGCCCAGTCTGCTGGAAAATTATTAGAGGGGAAAAAATTATCTTTGACTTCTTTCCTTATATGCAGATTTTATAAAACTTCTTTTACAAAGGCCATTCTGAATCAAAATGCATTTTTATTTTTCCCCTCAAATATTGAGCACTGGTACTGAGTACTTAATAAAACCCCCCCCAGAACTCTTGTATGACTTCCAGTAAGAGCATAGTGGGGTCTTTAATTCAAAAGCATGATCAACCCTATGTTTTCATTAATAAAGTTTGCACTCCATGCAGATTAGGTGGAAAAGTCTGGCCAACCCCACAAGAAGACTCCAGCTAGGGATAATATAAATACCAAGGTCCAGACCATAAATCAGGAAATTTGTGCAGCAGAAATTACTAGGGACTTGAGGGAGTATTGAAGGAAAATATCTCTGTAGGCTTGCTCTGGGGGAAGAGTACAGCCCTCAAGATGATGGAGCCTTGGTGTGGTCCATCCTGGCTGCTCTTTGGAAGATAGTAAGAAAAAATGCATTCTGATCAAACCCAGACTAAGATAATGCATTTTCAATGCTGCTTTTGGCCTTAGACTTGCCATGTTTTTCACGGCTAAAAACAGAGGATCAGTGCTGGTATATGTAAATCTCTCAAAAATGAGAAGAATTAATATAAGCCGATGGCTGAACTGTGCTTTGTTTGGGAGAAACTTGTAATAAAGCTGGCTCAGTGGGGGAACCAGGGTTATATCCCTCCTCCACTGCCCACGTTTTAAAACTTGCTCTTGACATGCACAAGTAGCTCACACTGGGAGATCAAAGGAGGGGGAAATAACTTCTCTTTTGTCAGATGCTTACTCACTTTTATAACCCCAATAGCCCTCAGTTAAGTTTACACCTGGAAAGCACTTTGTAGTGTGTGTTTTCCACAGAATGGAAACTAGTATGGGGTGTTATGTGGGGAGAGAGATCTCCTTCAGAATAGCTTCTGAATCTGTGAGAGAAATAGCATTTTCTCACTTAAATTGTGGTAGCTACAACTTGTCAGCTGGTTGAGCAGCCCCTTTTGGATGCTGACTCTGTGCAGGTTTGCAACCCCTTGGATCTGCTGCCTGTGGGGTCTTGCACAAAGTCTGGGTGCTGTTTCACAGGCAACTGTCCAGTCATATTCCATGTTAAACCAGGGTCATCTTTTCCAGCTAGACTAAAGCGTTTTCCTGTTGGTTTTTATCTGTAAGCTTTTCAGAGTAGCCATGTGGCACACTTACATTTTCTCAGCAGCGGTGGCTTTGATGTCTTCTCTGGAACTGCAACCCCTCTCTTGGTTAGAAGCACTCTAAGTGTTATCATTGGAACTCTAAGAGCAGATCTGCTTTCCTGGGATTTAATGTGTATTATACAGACTTTCTTGTAGTCATATTTTCACAGATGCTTTTTATCTCCCGCCGCTTACCAGTGCCAAGTGGTGTTCTGCAGTTGGATGTCATGTGATACTGTGTTTTGATAACAAAGAGGAGCTGGAAATTAATGCTTAACTCAAACCAGTGATCCTGGCAGTTGTGGGTTGGGTGTGTGCACCAGCGTTTTAATTTGAGTTGGGAACACGCTTCTGAGTGTTCAAAAAACACATCGATGTGGTACACAGGGACATGGTTTTGTGAGGGACCTGGCAGTGTTAGGTTAATGGTTGGACTCAATGGTCTTAGAGGTGATTTCCAAACTTAATGATTCCGTGATTCTGTGACAATCTCCTGCTTGTCTCCATCTCTGTACTTGGGCTGGCATGGAGGTGGGAGAGCGTGTGCGGGCTCCCTTGGGGGGACAGTGAGTGCAGAGATGAGCTACAGGGGCATGTCCACTGCCTATAAGTTTGTGACTGGACTGTGCTTCTATCCCTAATGAGTGTTCAGACTTTGATTAATCAGCAGCTAAATTGGGACCCTTCGCTGAGTTGGCAGCTCTTAAGAATGTGAGACAGAAAAGTGCAGCTGAGGCAAGCGGAAGCAGGAAGGTCTGGTTGGGAGCATGTGTGCCTGTGCTTTTGGCAAGGTACAGGCAAAGGGGCAAAGTCTCCCAGAAAAACCTTTCATGAAAATGGAGACAGTCCTCTCTTCACTCCATAACCTACTGTACATGCTCGAACTGGTGACAGCTCAAGCCCAGTAGCCTCCCCTCTATTCCAGAGGACTGTCAGGTCCTTCCATCCAACAAAAAACCAACAAAATTTGGGGTTTCCCCGTGTCTTTGCAAAAAATCCAGAAAGTTACGTTAAATACAACTCTGCTGTTTTCCATGAGGATGATAATGAGCTGGGAATGCTTCTCAACTAGTGCAAATGGTGCATTAGTCTGAAAGCCTTTGGGTAGTTTGTCCTTGCTTGATGCTTTGATATCAATTGATTTCCACAGACTTTAGTGCTGACGAATGTGGATAATGAGGGATAGTGAGTACTACTGTAGCTCTGTTGGTTGGTTTTTTTTCCCCTGGTGCAGCCTAGTTTCTCTTCTCTTATCCCCTGAAAGCTATTCTTAGTAAATGGTTTTTTTCTTGAATTAAATCAGTGAATAATCAGTATTTCATTCACTGTCCTTACATATGCTTAAATATAGTATTAACCTAATCTTCTTATATACTTTTCCTTCTGCTGCTCCTAAGTTCCTAAAGGAATCAGGTTCACTATTAATAAGATCTATGAATGAACTTGCCTGGAAATAAAATAGTTCTTTTGGGCTTTGGCTTGTATTTATTGCCAAGGTGGTAATTTATTTGTATTTTTAGAAGACAGTACCATTCTTCATGCTTATAACTTTTGTGCAATCAAGAGTACTTCTTCTGTGTACGAATTCCTTAGATACAGTCTATGATATGTTTTGTTGTTTTTTTTTTCCTGCTTGGAAAGTAAAATGACTGTTTGGTATGGAGAGAGGGAGGGAAGGAGGAAGGAAGGGAGGATGGGAGGGAGCTCTCCATGGTACCGAGCGGGGCGGGGAGGGAGGCTCGTTCCGCCGTGCTGATCTCGGCACATCCCGTCTCGGTCCTGCTGCACGGGAGCAGCGCCAATGCCTTGCTTCGACTGCTCACCCCCGTTTGCCGAAGGTACCGAGTTTGCATGGCCGCTGTGCCTAGCGACTCTACCTGCCCTGTCCCCCCTGCTCCCTCTGCTCCCAGCTCTGCTGAGGCCTCCAGCACACCAGGAATATCATCTC
This sequence comes from Corapipo altera, assembly GCF_003945725.1. Classification (NCBI taxonomy): domain Eukaryota; kingdom Metazoa; phylum Chordata; class Aves; order Passeriformes; family Pipridae; genus Corapipo; species Corapipo altera. The sequence continues at coordinate 1,018,194 of NW_020884987.1, forward strand.
TTAACATTAGACCACGGTCACGTCACTCCGGAGAAGGAGTAGATATGATAACTTGGATAAATATAGCTTAAATAAATATAGCTAGTGTTCCTCTAACTCCACAGTTTTTTCTCAGCTTGTCGTTCTCCTATGGCTGCATTTCAGATCGTGATGACTGACTGGCTTTTTTGTAGCCCAGCACTACTGGACAGTATTCCCAACCCCACTGCTCATTTTTCATCTCTTCTCATGCATTTTTTTCTCAGACAAAACCAACTGCTCCTCGTGCAGACTTTAGTCTGGTTTCAGAGTCAGCAGCTCAGCTGAATGGGAGCCATGGTCCTTCTGAGGTCCTTCTCAGTTTGCCCAGCTCAAGTATGGACACACACAACTTCTCTCAGCATCTGTGGTGCCCTTGCTGGCTTTCAGCATAAACCTGCTTTAAGTTCAGAGTTCACAGAACATCCAGAGTTGGAAGGGACCCACAAGAATTATGGAGTCCAACTCCTGGCCCTGCACAGGACAACCCCAAGAAGAGCTGTTCTTTGTTCTCCTTTCAATCTGTTCTTTCCTCAGTCACTTGTTCAGTAGATTTACTTTCTTTTAAAGTTGGCTTTCCAGTCTTAAGTGAGCTTCCCCAGTAGATGTGAGAACATTTTCTAAATAGCTGCTCTTGATGGCTTTCAGTGAATATGGAAGGGACTGGAAATACAGCATTTTATTCTTGTAATAAAAGCTCTGTTGAGGAATATGGCTATTGACTGTTACTCTCTTGCCAGACTATCACCTGATCTATGGGACAACTTGGCTGAAACAGGCTGCCTTGAATGCTAAAGGAAAAAAAGCCAGTATTTGAAGGTCATAACTTTTAGAGTGCAGTAGTAGAAAATAGGGAGAGGAATTTTTCTCCCTGTAGCTTTCAGTGTAGCAGAGCTCCTCAGCATTAGCAAAGGTTTTGGCTTGGGTATTTGTGCTCCTCCCTGGGTCATGACCTTCCTTGCTGCCTTCTAGTGCATTCTTGCCTAGGTTTGGTACGTTGCTGTAGTCCAAACTGGACATAAATTGTAAAAGTACAAAATATAAATAAATACAGAAATTGTATTAATTGTATCCATGGGTATTTTTACATCCAGTGGTGCTTCAAATGCATGCAAACACCTCTTGCTCCAGCAGTTTGCTGCACTTCAGGTGTACATTGTCCTGGCAATATTGCTAGTGAATGCTACTTTAATGTGAGTGCAGTAGATTAGTTTTGAATAACTGTCTTTTGGATATGTCTTAGGAGGCTACTGATGTTCTTATTGAAGGATTTCACCTCACAGAGCTAAAGTCTAGATTTCTTGTATAGTGCATGCTCACAGTGCTTCAGTTATCCTTCAGAGAACAGCCAACTCCCTGTATTTCTGAATCAATAGCTGCTTCTTTGCTTCACAGAAAACTCATGCAGTATGTGTATTACATGAAATACATGCATATGTATATTTTATATGCAGTACTTTGTCCAGAATAAAAACTTCAGTCTAAAAGTAATTTCACTGCAGTAAAAGGTCACTAAAGTAGGTGCATAATCCAAATTCCACTCAACATAGTTTTTTCACATATGAACTAACGTATTCTTTGCTTCTGTGGCTGAGGTCACTTAGGTAGTCTTGATGGCATTAAATGGCTCTTTCTCTCTGTAGTTTTGTTGTACTGAACCTGAAGCAAGTGTTATGTCTTGAGTTATTTGCTCCCCTCGGTCGGTGTGCTGGGGAAACAGGAAATTTCCACCCTCTTGCTGGAACGGGTCTGCCATAGTCTGTGCAGAAGCAATACTCCTCTCTTTGGTAATCTGTTGCTGCTTTTAAAATCTTGGGGACCTATGATGGGGTCATCTTTGGCCTTTATGTGTGTATTGGTGTAGGTGTGGGGAACAGCAGAGACAGAGGAAGGATGTGGTGATGGTCCAGCTACCTGTGTACCCTGTGAGATGGGGAGGATGGCAGCAGGCATCTTGCATGGCACTGCAGTGCTGTGCTTTTGCCTGGAGGGGAGATACAACAAGGCAAGGGAAACACGACTGGTTTCCAGCAAAACCACAAGCAAGTGCCCCATGTCCCCGGGTGAAGACTGGCATCCCTTGGAGTTTTCATCCTTCCTTGCCAGCTTGGGGCTGGATGGCAGCAAGTGCCGCTTGGGTGCTGCCTGCCTGCACACATGTGGAAGTCTGGCAACTCTGCTCTCCTCCTGGGACCACCCAGACATGCTTTCTGGAATGCTGTAGAAAAATAGATGTGCTTGTGGCTAATCTACTGTACTTGCTCTGCCAACATTTGCAGCGTGTATCAATTCTACCTGAAAAGCATTGATTGTTTCTTGCCCTTGGTTCTGTACAGCGCTCCCTTCCAGGATGGATAATTGCTTCCCTCTTTCCCTCTCCCCCCTGTATTTGCACAACCAGACTCTGATTTGTTCTTTTAGGCAGAGCAGCTCTTGGGACACTTCCATCGAACTCCCTGTGCCATGTATCAACCCTGTAGTCCTTCCCTATTTGCCTTCTGCTTTGAAGTGATGCTGGTTTGCAAGAGATAGCAAACAGGTCCTGTATGCAGTTTTCCCATGCCTTATGCAGTGACAAGTACCTGATATAATTCTCTTGTATTGGTAAATTTTCCCCCTGGCAGGACCATCCTCTCCCTTTTTAAGCCCTCTCATTCTGGAAGTTGCCATCATCTCTGCAGAACTAGTTAATTACTATGGTGTCCTGTCTAATACCACATTGATTTATTCTTATTGATACAAGTGGTATTAACTCCATCACTTCCCCATCTGACTGATGATGGTGACTGTTACAAAAGAGTTAGAGTTTCTTGAGAGGGGGACACTTGGAAAAGCCATTTGGATATCAAGGTGAGGTCAGTACTCTGGTTTCTAACCAAAGCTTCATTGATGCGTGTGAGATCTCTGGTAAACTGGTAGTACACCGTTTGGTTGATGGGTTCCTATAGGGTACATGGTCCTCTCTGAAGCTTCTGAACTTGAAGGATCGAATGTGGGATCAACAAAAAAAGCCCACCAAGATGTTGTGATGTTGCTAAATTATATTTAAAATAACACCGGAAGCTCAATATGTGTAACTGAAATAAATACCATTCCTCTCACCCATTGTTAAGACTTAAATTTTATTAACTCCTGGGGGTAAAAAAATCACGACTTATATTTTTGTGCCTTTTTAAGACCAAAATTTCTTCACCCCCCTTTTTTTATAATATGGCTGCTAGTAGCTGTTACTACCATAGTATAGTTTTGTGAGCAACCACCATTTAAGTAACTCGGGCCCTCTGATTTCAAGGAAAACTAATAAATTTGGAAGGACTCTTGTCTATAAATGCACAAAGGGTGGAGAAACCACTGAGAGCTGCAGCAGCTCGAGATATGGATCTCTAGATAGCTATAGCAGGTGTTAAAGCTGAGCCAGTTGGGATGCTTGTGGAAAAGAGCACAAGCAGTATGGGAGTCCCCATACTCTGGTAAGCCACAGCTGAACAGCCCACAAACATAGGGAAAGGTGAGGTTTTGGATGTAAGTTGGGACAAGCATTTTGTATTTCATATGGAGCAGTGAAATGAATTATTTCAACTTGACACATTTTGAACATCTGTGTTTCTATTCAAGATTACAGTCCTTTAACCAATTTTTTTTCAGCCCTAGTATTTTATTTTTTTGTTACTGGAACTTTTCCAACCACACAAATGGCAAGAAAAAATGTTCCTTCTATCTACCCACTACAAGGACAAGCAGTGATAGCACAAGGGGGAATGACATTAAGCAGAAAGAGAGTAGATAGATATAGAGAGTTAGATCAGATATAAGGAAGAAATTCTTGACTTGGAAGATAGTGAGGCACTGACGCAGGTTGCCCAGAGAAATTGTTGCTGCCCATCTCTGGAATCATTAAAGACCAGGCTGGACTGGGCTTGGAGCAACTTGGTCTAGTGGAAAGTGTCCCTACCCGTGACAAGGGGTGGGACTGGATGTCCCTTCCAACCCAAACCATTTTGTGATTCTATGATCTGAAACTTTCATAAACAACTAATTAATTCTTCCCCTCTATATATGTGTAGTTTCACGTTTGTCTTGCTGAAAGATTCTTTGGGACCACTTCTTGTAACTAACTGAGTAGGTAAAACAGACGTAAGTATTTTGACTCTCATTGGTCTCATTTCCTTTGGCTATCAGGAACAACTTTCAATACTCAGCAAAAGATGTTATCTGAAAAGCTATTTATCAGTTTTTATCTGAACTAAAAGGACTAATGTATGAGTTACCTCCTGACAATTCAGCCCTTGGAGGAGAATGTATCAAAACTCTCTTCTGTGGTCTCCAGTCATCATCTTGATACACTCTCAAGTCTTAGTCCGGTTGCCCTCTGCTGTGGTTTTTGCTGAAGGGGGATCTTACTGCTCTCTACAGCTACTTGAAAGGAGATTGTAGCCACGTAGGGGTCAGTCTCTTCTCCCATGTAACAAGTGACAGAACAAGAGGAAATGGCCTCAAGTTGTGCCAAAGCAGGTTTAGATTAAATAGTAGGAAAAATTTCTTCACTGAAAGGGTGGTCAGGTGCTGACACAGGCTGCCCAGGGCAGTGGTGGAGTCGCCATCACTGGAAGTATTCAAAAGGTGTGTGGATGTGGCACTTGGGGACATGGTTCAGTTGTGAACATGGAGGTCCTGGGTTAACAGTTGGACTTGATCGTCTTAGAGATATTTCTCATCCTTAGTGATTCTGATTCCATATGTAAGTAATACAGGCCAAGAGTCCTGACCTGTGCCCAGTCATGCCAGCATCTTCCCTCTCTCTTCCTCCTCTCCTGCCCTATCCAAATCTGGGTGCTTTCCTTGCTTGTCTTATCAAACTTGGGGGATGTATTACAATTTCTTGACTAAGAAGGTGGTAAGTGCCATTTCTGCACAATGTGGCTGTAAAATGTCTAATATTCTGTGATGGCAAACACTCTGCCCACACACCAGAGTAGTGATGGCAGTCAGATTTTGCACCATAAGTGTGGTTGGTGTTTGGTTTTTGTTTGGTTTTTTTTAACATACAGATTTTTAATATTGAATAACACAAGGAACTGTTCTGGAAGGGACAGTGTGAGTCAGTCTTGTGTTAGAGAGGAACTCAGAAGACTGACTGGGAGTCAAGGTGCATCAACAGTCAGCTTGAAGTTCTTCAAATATGCTCATATTTTGGTGGGGGAAAAGCAGAAATGTGACTGTAGAAGTGAGAGGTAACACACTTATATTCTTAGAAGTCCAGCAGCTTGTTCTTCCTGAAATATTGCAATGATGAGACACAGATGCCAAAATCCTGGAAGCTTCCACCATGAAAATGCAGATTGTCAGTTAGACTTGAGTCACAAACACAGGGTGCTTCAAGTTTGGCTTGCTGCTGCCATGCTCCCGCTCTGAGACAGACTCAGAGTGGGCCTTCCTGGGGAAGAAAACTCAGTTTGCTCTTCTGCAGTCTCCAGCTCTGCTCAGATCACAAAATTGCTCTATATCCATAAATAGGGAAGCAACAAGAAAACAACTGACCTGGAAATGTGATTTCCAGCTTACCCAATCCTTTGTTAGGAAAACAGCGTGATTCAGGTTTCTTTCATAGTGTTTTTAACTTCCCTGTGCGCGGAGCTCCTGTAGCGTTCAAGTTAAAGCCAAAGGATTAAAGAGCTTTGAAACTCTCCCACATTAGGTGCATAACAAAAATTTAAAAAATAATAATATTAAACCTGGTAGAAAGGCTGTTGCTGGGTGTCCTGGCTTTGGCTACACACATGCAATCCATGATTTTTGGTTCCCCAGTGTAGTTTGTGCTTTCTGGCATTTTGAGCACAGCAGACACAGTTTCGTGATGTATCTCCCATGGGGAAAGCTGTTGGTGAGCTGCAGGCTGATGGAGAATGATTGGCACTGGGATTAGTGTCAAAGGATAAGCCCAAAATTCCCCCTCTGCCCTCATGAGGCTCCACCTGGAGTACTGTGTCCAGGTTTGGGGTCCTCAGGATAAAAAAGACGTGGGCTTGTTAGAGCGGGTCCAGAGCAGGCCATGGAGATGCTCTGAGGGCTGGAGCCCCTCTGCTCTGGAGCCAGACTGGGAGAGCTGAGGGTGTTCACCTGAGAAGAGAGGGCTCTGAGGAGACCTTAGAGCCTCTTCCAGTGCCTAAAGGGGCTCCGAGAAAGCTGGAGAGGGACTTTGGACAAGGGCTTGGAGGGACAGGACAAGGGGGAATGGCTTCCCACTGACAGACAGCAGGGTTAGATGGGATAGTGGGAAGAAATTCTTCCCTGTGAGGGTAGGGAGGCCCTGGCACAGGTCACCCAGAGAAGCTGTGGCTGCTCCGTCCCTGGAAGTGTCCAAGGCCAAGTTGGACAGGGCTTGGAGCAACCTGGGCTAATGGGAAGTGTCCCTGCCCTGGAAGGTGTCCCCTCCCTGGCAGTGGGGTTGGAACAAGATGGTCTTTGAGGTCCCTTTCAACCCAAACCGTTCTGTGTTCCTGTGATTCTATGAAATGTGTACAGTGTCTGTGTTAAGCCCTTTTTCCAGTCTATAGATTTTAGTTTGGTGAAGTCTTTTTACTGAAGTTGCAGCACCCTCTTCTACTGCTTTATCTTCATCTTGGTGGTATAAACTGCAATCAAGTTGCCTCTCACCAACAAACTTAAAGAATTCTTTGGTTAGGTGTTTAAAAGTAGAAGTCTCAGAATAAGGTGCCTTGTTTTGGCACTCCTGAAGCAATAAAGTTCATTTAAGGACTGTGGAGAGTGACTTCCCACGGTAAAAGCTAGAGAAGATATTCATACGTCCTTAGTGCAGGACATAATCTCATGTTTGTGCACACTGCTGAACTGAGCAATATTTATTTGGCATCTTTTATTATTCTGAGGCATTTTTCTGAAGACTAATGTATGTACAAAGTGCTCACATGCATCTAATCTTTGCTTTAGGGTGGGAGTAAGACTGAAAATAATCAGTCTGCCTTGTTCTGGAGGCTGAAAAGTATCGCTGCTGTTCAAAGAGAGAAAGATTTACATTCCTGTAATATATGCTGAACACATGTAAAAGAAGCATGAAAGAGGTTGTACAGGTGTTTTTTTAGAATGTGTTGAGCTGAACCCCCTGGTCAATCACTGTAGCAGAGACAAGAGCTTCCAGCAGCTTTATCAGTTGGTGCAGGATCGTCTGCTGCAAAGAAGTGGGGCATCTTCCTCCAGTGCCAGAATTGGTCAGTGTGGCTGGGATGGGTGGGTTGTCCTGTCCCTGCTGGTCCTGTAGCCTAAATTCCTGTCCCCAGTCTATCTGTAGTCCAGATTAAGGGGGTTTTTTTAGCTGTTGTCTAAAAAGTACTAATACTTTTGATTTCTTAAATTCCATTGCCTTTCAAAAACTGCTACTTAGTCTGGAGGTTGAATTATTGTACTATTTCAGTTTGACTATTGTTTAAAACAGCTAAATGAGTAATGTAAATGTTTAAATATTACCTATAGTGAAATCATCAACAAGATTAAAGCTTAAGTTCCCCTGAACACATTTATGGTAATTTTGCTCATGTGAATAATTCCTTCGACTTCAATCACATTCTCTTTTAAGGTAACTGCTCTTACCCATGCTTTTACAGATGATCCTCTAAAAGGAGGAGTGGCATTAAAATCATTGATTTTGAAATCATTTTGTTTCAAGTACTGAAATTTTGTGTTGAGGCTTTAGGCTGTCAATTGTACCAAGGCATCAGTTAATACAATTTTTCAAACATAAGAGATGACAAAATTAAAAGTCAGAAATAAAGAGTTCTTCGTTGGTATTGTGTGAATCTGTGAAACTATTTTTCACGAGAGAATGTTTGAAAAATAATTTATGCTGTGTTTGCTCTGAGTATTGAATATTTGAGTATTCCAGAATAAATGAGGAACATATTATTATTTGATACCCGCAGTAAAAGCAGTCACCGCTTGGATATTATGACATGGAGTAGCATCCTTTTGTTTTCTACCCATAGATTCCTGTTGCTTAATAGCTGCTGAATTTTCATAGCTTTTGAAGTGTCAGTGAACTTGGTTTCAGTGTCTTACAAACAAATACTTTCTATACATAAGTTCAAAAAGAGTTTGTTTTATGTCAAGGGAAGGAGACACATTTGACAGCTTTTGTATCATGTATAAACTGCACTTATTGCTTTTTCCAATTGCAACATGTATGTCCTTTTCTCCTAAGCTTTTTTTTTTTTCATTGTGGTGACCAGTTGCTAGACTTTCTTAATTTATTTTAGAATTTTAAATGAGCAATTCAAAAGGGCCACAGGGATTGTAGTTTGGATTTGGGCTATTATTTCTTTAGTTCATTCTGATAAACTGAAGTAGTTGCCATCACAGATGTCAAACTGTTTCTTCAAGTTTAGATGGAAAAACTGTTTTGAGAGGAAAACCAAGTTCTGTAGTTGTGCTGTTCAACTGAGTTTATAGTTTACAGCAGAGACTCTTCTACTTTGTGCATGAAAAGACATGTCATGTCATAGAATCACAGAATGAGCTTCATAGAATCACAGAATGAGCTGAGTTGGAAGGGACCCATCAGGATCATCAAGTCCAACTCCTAACCCTACACAGGACACCCCAAGAACCCCACCATGTGCCTGAGAGTGTTGTCCAAACTCTCCTTGAACTCATGTCCTTTATTTCATACTAACACTGTTGTTTTCTGGGATCAGGAGCCAAGTCTGCCATGAAGACATCTCTCATGTTCCCTAAACAACTTCCACGCAGGCAGGTAGTGATAGAACAAGGGGGAATGGTTTTAAACTGAGAGAGGAGAGATTTAGCTTAGGTGTTTGGAAGAAATTCTTCCCTGTGAGGGTGGTGAGGCACTGGCACAGGTTGTCCAGAGAAGCTGTGGCTGCCCCATCCCTGGAAGTGTCCAAGGCCAGGTTGGACAGGGCTTGGAGCAACCTATTCTAGTGGAAAGTGTCCTTGCCCATGGCAGAGTGTGGAATGAGATGAGCTTTAAGATTCCTTCCAACCCAAACCATTCTGTAATTCTGTGAGTTGAAAAATGCAGTTGATTTTCCGCCTCTAGGCAGTGCTATTCCCTAAGCCAGTGGGAAAATTGGAAGGGCAGAGGACACCAGATTTTTACATACCTGTGGTTTTTGTCATGTGTAGGCAGTTGAGATGCCTCAGCAGATTACTTTTGTTTTTCAACACTGGAGAAGTAAAATAAATAGGAAAGTAACTACATAAAGATTGGAAGTAGTGGGTTTTTATCCTGGCCATGCAACTGGTGCTGAGTGCCTCCAGGTAGCTACCATGAGTTTGGGTGGGCTTTACTGGTTTGTGTCTTGAGGTGGTACCTCCTGTCAGTTGTGGGTGGCTGTTTTGGAGGTCTGGTGATGTGCCTCTGCTCCTCTGTGCTGGAGGAGATGTACCTGGGATGGGGCAGGGTGTTATTTGGGCACGGAGACAATCATAGCTGCCGAGTTTTGGTCACAAGAACCCCATCACTTGCTCAGCCAAGGAGGCCTTCATTGCCTTCAAGGAAGGAGATCTTAATCACTTAAGGAGAGCCCTGAAATCTTTCTCAAATATTTTAGGACTGTTTGTTGATGGAAGAAGACCTCAGAATTTTAGCTGGATACTCCTAAGGAAGTTTTCCAAGGGCCAGCAGGTTGCCTCCAGGAAACTAGAGGTGCTGTTCCATACGTGAGGTGCAGTCTGTGTAATGAAGTTAGTTGTCAGTTGTCTGTTTGGATGCTTGTTACCTGGGAACGTTTTCAGTTGATCTCTAAAAAGCTATTATTTAGAGATATTCCTGAATGGAATATTGTTGTGTTCTTCAGATGACTTTCAAGTATCTTCTGCTGCCCTGGGAGAAATCATGAGCAAATTTCTGAACTTTTTAGAGTAAGGGATGAAGAATTGGTTTACTGATTTTTATTTTTTCTTTATTTTTTTGGAAGGTAACAGCGAAGTACTGAACTCCTAGAGGAGCCCCTTCTGGCAGGCTCTCCCTACAGAAGGTGTTGGGGAAGCATGTCATGACTTGAAAAAGCCCCAGAATATCCATCTGCCACTGGGCAGAGCCAGGTAGAAAGTGCTGGAGATGAGAGTTTTGTTCCTGGCTTTTATAACATAGCATAGAAAGGGAAATACCACTGTTTAAAGTTTTCACTGGTCTAAGGTGTTACAAGTCTCAGTTTTTCCTCCACCTGTCTTCACTGCTCACAGTAAAACAAAAACGAAAAATAAGCTTTTTTTTTTCATGGTTCTTACCCTGGCTGGTTCTTTCCCTATAAAACTGACTGCAGCTGTCAATATGTAAGGATTTTTGGTATTTAGTGGTAAACTCAGTTTAAGTCCAAGTCTCAATGGATTGTTTTTAGTTTGTTGGAATATCAGGGAATTATCAACTGTAGTAATATGGCATATAAGGCAGATAATATAAAATCTAAAATAACTCAAGGATATGCTAGTATGAAAACTTAGTTAAAAGCTCATGTAGAAAGAGGATTATCAAAACCTTATTTTTAAAGCAAAATACGGTTTTGGTGGATGTTGCCACAAATATGTGGTTTTCACATAACATCTAATTTATAGCTCATATTCCAAGGGTTTGGAAGAATTGTGGGTATGGGAATGGTAGGTTGGGACTTTGTTGACCCTGCTTTGAGTTTTCTGGGCATTTTTTCTGCTTCATGCTAAGACCAGTGTGGTATTGGTATTTATTTTTCATTTTTCTTGGAAAAAGCCACCATGAAATGTCAAGAATTGAAATGTCTTTGGGGGGGGGGGGGGGAGCTGAGACTGAATTAGTGCAATATTCGAGTATGTGGACTTTAAATATTGTGTCAGATCCCTCCCTGACCAAAGCAGTTTAAGATTCGAGATGCACATCCATCTGTGTGTGTTGTCCATAGCTGTGCTCTGTGTGGCTTCGATTCAGGGAAGGTTTCTGTAGGGTACCAGCACCCTCTCGTGGGCAGTGTGACGGCTGAGAATTTGTGTGACTTGCTGAACCGTTTCAGAACAGTGTTATCTTCACACTGATAAGGTCCCGTCGATATTTTCTTAGAACTAGGAGGTTACCTGTAAAATTAAAGCTACCTGCTCCCGATCCAACAGCTGTGCCTATTCATGGAAATAAAATTTCTCGTAGCATTTCTCTTCCCTGTTGTCCTGTATCCTTCTTAGAATCATGGAATCACTGAATGGTTTGGTTGGAAGAGACCTTAAAGATCATCCAGGTCCAACCCCATGGGCAGGGAAGGAGGGGGGTCTTATCCTAAATCTACCACTTCTCTTCCACTCCACTGCTGGTAGTGGAGGGATTTTCCAGTTTTGCAGAGAATGCTGACTGATGGCAGTGGGATCAAGAAACTGGTATTTGGAAAGGGGATTGTTGTACGAGGTGCTGTTTGTGTGGATTGAAATCAACCCCTACAAATAAAACTGAAGATCTAAATTTAAAATATTTAACAAGATGACAACTCTGGATTTGCGTGCAGGATAAATTGGCTGTGATAACTTAGAAAGATAAGAACCTCCTTTAAAACTGTTTAAGGTTTTTCCTCCAATTAGCTGTTACTTCCCTTGGCAGCACTGGGTAGCTGCATTGAGTATCTTTTAAATGATGTTGGAAATACTGATGTGACTTACTGGGAGATCTAGGCTGCTCAGTTTTTCTCTCTGAATAGTGACCATTTTTGCCTCGGAAACACATCTTAAACACATTTCTGACAATCACAGGTATGTGGAGAGTCCTTCAGAAAAATAAGTTGATTTCAGTTTTAAGCCATTATTTGCCACATTTTTGCTGACCCTTTCTCCTAGAAGGTGCAGAGATTGCAGATTGGGTTCAGCTAAATAGCTTCTTGTACCTCAGTCGTGTTTCTGAGCTTCATATTAAGTATCTACAGTCTTTTTTTTTTTTTTTTTCTTTTAATTTTTTTTTTTCCCAACCAGGAATGTCCAGAATGGTCTGTCCCTTGCCCTTTGCTGGGATCACAAGGGACTGGGCTCTGAGACTCTGTATATTCAGTGTGGACTGTTTACTTTTCAAGAATCAGGAAATTGTCCCTTTTAAAGTCAGGAGTTGCCATTTGTGATCCGCTTAAATTTGCAAAGAACCAAACAACTAACTTGTGATTTCTCTTTTTGCAGGTTGCAGAATCAGCATGTGTCTCCAATAGTTAAAAAGGTAAGCACACCATATTTTGCAAACATACAGCAGGATACTCTGTTTCCTGATTGATGCATTTAGGTCATAACTTAGAAGAGAAGAGACTTCATCTTAATATATTTAAATGGTTTTTTAAACAATTGATTGTTTTATGTGAAACTTTTATGTTTGTACTCTAAATCCCTTCAGAGCTGTTGGATCAGCACAGTTTGAAAACAGAGAGATTATTGGTTAGAAATATCTAACAATATCAAGTTGATATTACAAAAACTTCATTACTCTTCTGGCTACAAATTTGCATCCAATCTGTATTAATAAAGTAAATAATCAAAGCTGGCATGTAGGAGATTTTGCCAGGTGTTTGAGCAAAGCTTAATAACTGATTTTGGTGGGAAAGGAGGAAATAGGTCCCATTGATAAGTCTGTCTCTTAGTACCAAACATCACCCTACCTGCGTGACTGTTTTGGGTTTTTTAAATCTTTTTATGAAATAGCTTCAAGATTCTTGAGTCTCTTTTAACCTTCTTTAAGACTATTTTAGATTTTTCCTCCAATTAGCTGTTACTTCCCTTAGCAGCACTGGGTAGCTGCATTGAGTATCTTTTAAATGATGTTGGAAATACTGATGTGACTTACTGGGAGATCTAGGCTGCTTAGTTTTTTTTTTAAAATAGTGACCATTTTTGCCTTGGAAACACATCTTAAACACATTTCTGAGGGTCACAGGTATGTGAGGAGTCCTTCAGAAATAAAATATATTAAAAATTACATACTCAGTCCTCAAAGTAAACCAGTAAGAAGGATATAGACAAAGGATACAAAATTTGATAATAAATATATGTTCAAAAATAGTTTATTGTGGAATAAACCTGCAAACATCCTAGGTTATTTCTAATTTGGAGTGGGGCTCTTGGCTTCCTTGGTCGAGGGAGCAATAGATGCAACCTCAATTATTTATGTAACAGCAGATGGTGCTGTTGGTGTGGATTTAATCACATGAGGAGTAACTCCAAGCTGAGGTATATACCAGAGCTCTCAGGGTTGCTGGTGTGCAGCCAGCAGCTCTGTGATCTGGGATTTGCTGTTCTCAGGCTGTAGTTAGCCTCTACTAATTCTAGCAGTTGCTGCTAATTTATATTCATTCTTGCTGAAGTACACTAAACTAGAAGGAAAACTGCTGTTGACCTGTAATAATGCTTTTCTCGTGTTCGAAAAATACACAACTTACTCGTGGGGGCAAAAAAATAAAAAAGATCACTAAAAGTGCTTACCAAATACAGTGTGACTATCTTTTTGAAGAATTTCTAAAGTAAGCTGATAGTAGGGGCCAAATCTATAAGAAAATGGGATTTTCAAGGATGGTTTTGGTGCATAGAGATTTTCATGTGATATATTAAAACATATATGGTATGTGATATGTGTGTGTATATATATATATATATATATAAAATAGAGGCTGCACCATGGCCTCGAGCCTCCTGCTGCCAGGGAACCTGGATGGGAAGGGACTAGAGGTGCCACAGCTACAGAGTCTCCAGGTTGGGCTCATAAATCCTTCATGACAACACCCCATCTATCACAAACCATAAATCCATGGAGACCTAGGCTGACTTTGTTCCACTGAACTAGGTGATGGAGGGGAGAACTGAGAAGATGCTGAAGTTTTCTCAGTCTTGCTGTGTTGTTTCTGATCTTGCCTGGATTAATTTACCTCATGGGTTTGTATGGAGTACGCTCCAGTTGTTCAGTGTCTCTGTGTTCCTGGTTCAGTGATGCAGGAGAAATGGGAGTATTCAAGATGTGTAGGTCCCAAATTCCATCTGAGAGCTGCTTTTTCTTTGGAGAGTAGGCAGTCCAGTTTCTCCTTGATGCCTCAGTGCATGTCAAATCTGTGAAATACAAGATGTTACAGGATTTACTGCTTTCAACATGCATGTTAACACTGAAGTTTTGTTCTGGTGTGCAACATTTACCTCCTTGCACTTGGTTTTCAACTTGTTTTTGTCTAATCATGTAGAGCTTATAATATATTTAAGGGTACTGGATTTTTAATTTCATACACATTACAGATTGCTTATTACGGGGTTGTTCAGTCTGGAGAAGAGAAGGCTCTGAGGAGACCTCATTGCAACCTTCCAGTTCTGAAAGGAGGCTTATGAAAAAGAGGGAGAGTGACTTATGACATAGGCAGATAGTGATAGAACAAGGGAAAATAGTTTTAAACTGTAAGAGGAGAGATTTAGATTAGAAGTTAGGAAGAAATTCTTCCCTGTGAGGGTGGTGAGGCCCTGGCACAGGTTACCCAGAGAAGCTGTCAATGCCTCATCCCTGGAAGTGTTCAAGGCGAGTTTGGACAGGGCTTGGTCTAGTAGAAAGTGTCCCTGCCCATGGCAGGAGGTTGGAACAAGATGAACTTTTTTTTAAGGTCCTTTCCAACCCAAACACCTGGTCTGTGATTTGACTCTATGATGTTTTTTCTTTCCTAAAGCTGTTGTTAGTGTTCCACCTGCAAGTGAATGTAGTTGGTCACTAAGTTTCTCTCCCAAGTGCACTGTGTACATTCTTTAGTCAGTCAGATTTTAGAGACCTTTTTCTTTCTTAAAAGCTGTCAACCTGGAAGCTGAGATTGTCTCAGGTCTTCTTCCTGAGTCTTATACCCCAGAGTCACTTTACCTTGAGGAGCAGAGATAGAGTAGGAGCTGCTTTTGGGGGGAAGAGCTTTGGGGGTGACCTGGAGGAGTCTCTTTTCAGTCTTTACACCAAGTTCTGTGAACGAAATCTCTGACAGGTTAGGGCAGATAAATTAATTATTAAAACCAAAATCACTTTTTAACTTCAAATATTATCTAATGCAGCAACTCTTCTCTGAAAAGGAAGGAGAAATACGTGTTATGTGTATCTTTCTGGAATGTGGTGAAAGTTTCAGTGGCTGGAAGAATTATGGTAAAGAGCTCGGTGGTTTCACAGGCTGCTTTTTGCATTTAACAAAGTGTGCTGTTTTCTCAGAGGAGCAAAATGACATCTCATCCCCCTAAGGGGTGATTTTTCCTTTTCTCTCTGTGTATCAATGTTGCTGTTCCTTCAAAGCCGTGTAGACATAGATACCTCACCCTCCACGTCCTTGCTCTGTCATACACAGCTTATTGGGGATTGAGATGTGAAACTTGGGCTGAAACTGTTAATTAGTGTGCAGAAGAGCGTTCTAAATTAGGCACAGCGCTAGTTTAGTGATTTGCTTTTAGATGGGACTCATTTCCTCCTGGGCATCTTAGTGGTCAACACGTGGTAACTTGGCTATGGCATTGATGGCTTGTTCCTCCATGGCAAGTTCTCCTTTTTAAATTGTGTCAGCTGAGCTCAAAACATCCTGTTGCTATTTCTTCATCCTCAGAGAAGTAGTGTCCATTAACATCGATGCTGAAGTAGAACTTCAGGTCCTCTGAGTCAACTTGTTGACTTAAATCATTTTTGTCTGAAGGCTAAGCACTAAAGGCTTCAAGCTTCCCCACTTCAATCTCTGCTTTCCATAACAGACTGGAGATGAAAAAGCTGGTACCTAGGATCTGAAGAACGATTGTCATAGGGTGGAGCTCCTTGCTAGCATTTCAACCCAGTCCCAGTGGTGACCTCGAGCATGTTGCTTTTGGCTAGTGAAATACTGCTGATTTAAGATGCCAGTGGCAATGTTTTTCAAAAAAGGCCAGCCTGGATAGTTGTCAAAATATGATGGTGCATGTAAGTCATCTACCTGAGTTCATCCAGATTCAGTGGTGTGCTGTGTTCCAAAGAGCCAAGGCCTGATGTACTGAACAATAAAGGTCTGACTGCATCTGAAGGTGACTGGTCAGAGAAATCTCATCACTGAAGAAACCTGTGGAGCTTGCACCTGCAAGCATTCCCTGCTGGAGTGTGCTTTTTTTGCCCTGTGAGGTTTAATCTGAAGGCAGAATTAAAGGATAGCTGCAACCCCCAGGCTGTGCTGATGATCCATAGGATCCACAGGATGAACGTGTGTTTGGTTGGTAGCTCGGATGGGGGAAACAGGATAATACCACATCATCCCATAAAGTCACATGTTGCTTTTTAGTTTATGAAAAGGCTGGAAAATGCCACAGTTTATGTTGACATTGGGAAGGCTCTTGGTCAGACCTGATGTACAAACCCTTGCATGTAAAATCTGTGACTAAAACATATTTCAGATTGGGGTATTTATGCATTCCTGCTATTCTCAAATACATTTTGTGCATTTTTGAGGCAGTGCATGAAATGTGAACATGAGAAACAGTTATAAAGGATGCCTAAGGCATCTTAGGTTTATGCACTAGGGCGTATAAATATTTCCTTGCTTATGTCTCTCCTTGTTTCTGAGCTTTAAGAATGAGGAGTTACCCACCTTTTTTGATAACAAAATAAAATTATTTCTGCCTTTCCACGTCCAGCAGTGATGGTATCTTTGATACAGCCGTTCTAAGAGAACTGTCCTTCCTTGCCCCTTCTATGTGGCAAAGGGTTAATTGTCACATGTACCTCTTGCAGTGGGTAGGGGTGAGCTGCATCCTGCCTTCATCCTTGTTCACTGGACTGTGCATTGGTGCACTCCAGGCTTTGAGGAGCTGGGGAAGGAGAGCACAGGGATAACCCTCCTTTTGGGAATACCTTGCTGCCACTTTGGGAGGGGGCCAGGGGGCTGGTGGGGAGTAGGTGGGTGCATGGCATTCCCTCAAGCCATGGTTCTCAGCATGGGGACCTTCTGTAGCCCGACCCGACCGTGCTGGAAACGGAGAAGGACAAAACGATCGGAGAGGAAAGGTATTGTTTTAATTGCTGCATGGTTGAGACAAAGTAGTCGAAGGAGGGGTTGTAGTGGTGGTGTAAATGTAGTTTTCAGGTGAGGCTTGAACCTTCACTGCAAGGTGCAACTTCAGTGTTTGTGGTTTGGGTTCATGAGAAATTCGATTTGTCAGAAATATTTTGAGCAAGATCCTTCAATGTTTCCCAGCATTTTATTTCACTTGGCTTTCAAAGTTTGGAAGGAGAGGACTTTTTTAACAAATAGGAAACTTCTCTGAAACTGCAGCTTTCTGGCGTACACTGTCGTCCAATAGTTCTGTGTCATCTCTCAAGTTATGGGTTTTTTTGCATATATGCCATTTTCTGTATGTAAAACATTGTTAGCTGCTAAATTTCCCTTTCAAGGTAAATTTAGGTTTTCCCTCAATGATGAGGATAAACCAAGCTAGTTTTTAAGATATTTGACAACTCTTTTTTTGTATGTAGTGAATACCTGGAATATCCAAACAAAAGAAATGTAGGTTATCTCTCTCCATGTCCTCATGTGGGGTGTACTTGCTATTACCAACATTTACTTAAAAATGTTTCAAACAGTCTCTTGGGGAAATAAAGGCAAATACTGTTGTGTTAGCAGGTACATTTTTAAGTACTTCTGATGTTCTTCCTATCTTTAGAAATACTCTATAGGAATTAAAGACTTCAAAACTGGAAGAGAATTAAAAGTGGACTTTTTCCTGGCTCTACTTAAATTAGCATATATTTAGATGTTGTTTTCCTGTTTGAAGTGGCTGGCTTGTAATGCATCTAGAAAAGGAAAGATGTTTGTAGTCTGAATATTGCAGGGTGTGCTGTTGTGCAGAATCCCTTGGCTTCAGCAAGTGAATTTAGGTAACAGCTGGATGGAGGTTTGTTGCTCCATGTTATAAGCAAAAAAATACCCTATACTTACTACACTAGCATAGTACAGTCAAAACCTCAATTTATTTTAGCAGTATACCTGAGAGAAAACAGTTCCTGCAGCCATGGAGAGACTTCCTCCACACAGAATGTGCTGTCAATGCACTGACCCGAATCAGTTAATATTTACATCAGTTATTCTTCATTGCTCTTTTTGAAAGTTCTGTTAATCTCTGAGCAGCAGTTAAGCTTCTTCCTTTACTCTTACGGGTTTTTTTCTGAAATAAAAGTTTTTCCAGTGCTCTCGGAGAATGTTACTGTAGTTGTGTCCCTTATCCCAGAGCAGGATTTTAGCAACAAAACTTGAGGGTTTGTCACACCTGCTGTCATACCAGCTTCAGTGAAGTCCTTTTGGAAGCTATCCTTGCTCAAGTACCACTGACCATTACCCGACCTCAGTGTGGAGGCTTTGTGTCTGTAGGACCTGAGAGGTTTCTGGATGTCTGTCGCTAAATGGGTTATTTTCAGCAAATGTATTTATTAATGCAGTTTTGCTGCTTTATTAAAGGTTTGGAAGGTCAAAGAAGTTGGAAATGCTTTTCCTTCTTCAATGGGAAATGATAAGTGAATCATTAATGACTTTCAAAAGTAATCAATCATGCCTTGGCAAGAGGCTACTTTTTCTGTAGTGAGCAGCCTAGGCTCAGAGTCCTTTTTTGTGAAAAAATCTCCTTGAACACTGGTTGGGGCATCCACAACATTCATACAGTTTGAATATTCATACAGTTTGCTGTCATGAGACAGGGACTCTGCCAGCCTGAGGTGAGGTAGCCAGGACTGTGGCTGTGTAGCCTGCAGATGGGTTGAAATGTTCTGGGAAGTTCTGCATCCTTCTCAGGTCATCAAGAGTGTTTTAGCTTAGAGGACAAACAGGAAAACAGAAATGGGAACAGGGGGGAACAGCTTTAATCTCAAAGAGAAGAGATTTAGATTAGATGCTGGATGGAAGTTCTTCCCTGTGAGGGTGGCGAGGCCCTGGCACAGGTTGCCCAGAGAAACTATCGATGTCCCATCCCTGGAAGTGTCCCAGGGCAGGTTGGAGAGGGTTTGGAGCAACCTGGAAGGTGTCCCTGCCCATGGCAGGGGGTGAAATGAGATAAGCTTTAAGGATCCTTCCAACCCAAACCACTCTAGGGTTCTAGGATGATTCTGTGTTTTGTTACACACCAGTGGAGAAGTTGTAGTGCACAAGGTGAATGGTGGCAGAGGCATGGAAGACAGTTTGGCACTCTGAAACCCAGAGTTTACCTAAAGCTTTGATGAATAAGCTGAAGTTTACATAGTCGTTTTGTGCATAGTCTTTGAATTAAAAACAAAGAAAGAGTTGTGGAAATTCTGTGAATTATTTTAGGCAATCCTGGGAACCTCAGGGGAAGTAGTACATGTAGATCAAGGATTTCAGTTCTGCACCCATTACAGTTCTGCTCTGCTGGTGCCAAAATCAGCGAGGAGTTTTACTGCCTTTCTTAATTGTCAGAGTTTTACAATTTGTTGAGTTGATGCTGCCTGGCTAGTGGAGCATCTGAACAGCTTCACTGTGCTCAGAAATGTGGTTCTGTGTCTTTTTCTCAGCACCTCCCCTCCCTGTTTGGGGAGATTCCTCTTAGTTACTCAAATAGACGTCTTCTACAGACAGACCTGGGGAGTGAAGAGGATTCATGTTCCCTTCAGGCCCCACACTGGGATGATGATACAGATTTATGATGGTGGTAAATTCAGGATATCTGCTTATATAGGCTTTGTTTGTGAAGCTGTGTGGTGTGGCAACAAACACAGAGATATATTTTGTTCTCATTCTACCATCAGAAGTGTGGCATTAATTATTGTAATAATTGCTAATGGCATTTTACATTTTCACTAATGGCTGTTTGGCTCTTGCTGTGAAAAGTTACCTGTGAAGATTGTTGAGGGTTTAAGCTGATGATAAACAGATTTCATTGTTTGAAATTACTGAATTACAATACTTAGCATGGATGTTAAAGTTGCAGACGTACACATCTATATGTATTTTTTAATGTCATTCTTAATTTCTCAGTTTCTGATATTTGTTTTTGTAATAGGGTTATCTATTAGTAATATTATTTATTATTGGTAGTATTATTGGTATTTATTATTAGTGGTATTGTTTTTAGTGTATTAGTGTAGTCTGATTAGTGTATTACTTGTTTCTGCATCCCTACATATCTTTCATTCTTGCATGGAAGTTTTTGTGGGGATTATGTTTTTCTTCTTATGTTACCAAAGCTAAAACCAAGTTGGCTTTAAAAAGACCAAATCAGAACAATACAATTCATTATGTTTGACATTTAGAGCTGTACTCTGGATTTGCAGCATGCTTCTGTATGCTTTGCATGAATTGTCTACTGAAATGGTGAGTAGGGGTGGACTGTCTGGTTTCTTTTTGGACTTGGTAATTACATATTAAGGATTACTATAGTGTGCAGTCTGTGTGTGAAGAACAACATCAGCACAAAGTTCTACCTTTTGTTATTAGCTAAACTGACTGCAGTTTAATGTCAAGTAGAATTAAAGCTAGATTTTCCCATCAGAACTGGGAAGAAAAATGGAATAAATTCATTGTTACAGAGCAGGCATTTGGCTACATAAAATTAGTGTAGATTTTATTGTGTCAGCCTTGTCAAGCAACCGTGTTTTATTTATATGGTTCCTCTTCTTGATGACTTTGACTCCACTGTTTGACTTCCACCAGTGCTGGCACTTAAAGAAGTCTCAAAGCATTGGAATAACAAAGTATTTCACACTGGCAGCTGGATGAGAGACACAGATGTGTGTCCGCTGAGTGAAGAGTAAAACATAATATAATAGAGCAGAAACTTCAGTGCTGAGAATTGTGCCATCGTGAAATCAAGCATCGTCATCTTTCTGTGAGGGAACACACCTTCCAGTGCTCCCACAGCTTTGCGAGCATAAACCACCTCCTCTTCTCACCCTGTTCTCCCTGTCCCTTCCAGCGGCCACCTCAGCCCTTGGTTTCAGTAGGGTTTACCATTCCTGGCAGTGTCCTCATAGGACATCACCAGACCTCTCTCCTTCTCAGCCTGTTTGTAATGGTTTTGGAGACTGACAAGTATGAGACCAATTTCTGTGATTTGATCCACTCCAGTGTAAGAATATGAAGCCCATTAATGCTCCACTACTTTTTCCTTGTTACAATAAGGGATCTTTTGTTAAAAGATTTACTCACTGGGTGATTTTTGGGGTCGCTCATGGCATTATGAGGTTGGAACAATTAGCTAGAAAGCAACAGATATTATGTACTTGATTAGTTTTCAGGAAAAACTGAGGTAGCGTAATAAAAAAAAAAAAACCAAACCAAACCATAAAACCCATCACTCTTAAATGACTACTTTTGATTAGGATAGAAGTGTTACCTTCTTTCAAACCAAATGCTAGGTATTTACATATTTTGGTGTGAGGTGCTTATATCCACCTTTAGATCAGTCTCTCTTGAAATGGAAGTCCCTGTGGTGAATAAAATCTATTTCCCCAATTCCAGGTAACCTTTATATAATATCTTTTGTTTCAGTTAATTGAAAAGTCCATATGTAGGAGAGAGAGTTCCATTACCCACTCTGGCCTGATGTGGGGCTGCATCTTTCAGTCATTGATGACCATCTCAGTTTTGGGAGGGATCTCGGATCAGGATTTAAGCAAACATCCCAATGCAAAGCCAGGGCCTAGGCTTCTGCTTTTAAAGGACATTTAGTGCTTTGCCTTGTAAGCTGGTATCTTAAAGCTTAAATATCCCTCTCCCTGTTTTACAGACAGAAACAGTCTCCGCCAGCCAAGAAACCAGCAAAAATATTTCACAATGGATGTAGACGATGAAGAAAACATGAGTAAGATGTGTTTATTTACATAGTAATAAACTCTGTAATAGTTTCTGAAGGTGACTTTTTCTCACAAGCACGGGGATGACTGCAAAGGAACTTGGGATGCAGAAATAAAAATTCTTAAAATACAATATAGAAGAGTGAGCTGGAGCTTTTGCATTAGAAGTGTTTTCAATATGCTAATCTACTTATATCTTCTGTATTATACCTCACACCTTATATTTTTTTTTATAACAACTGACTAATCAAGCAACATATTTCCCTGTTCTGAACCAGCAGTGAAGAAGGGAGGTACCAGTAGTGCCCATGGGTTAAGTACCAGTAAGAAGTGAGGTGTGAGATGAAGGGGATGGAGTATAAAATAAAGGAGGGAAAACAGAAATGGAGAAAGGAAAAGGCAAAGGAGGAGTTGGAAGAGCTCCCTGCGGGTCTCACATAGGGTGATTATTCTTATTAGATGCTGATTGTCCCAACCCTGAGCTACTGAATTAAAGTGCCTTTAAAATACAAAAATAGTCAAATATAGTGATGATCTTGGTGCAGCAAAGTGCTGTGAGACTGCTAACTCTGGTCTGTAATGAACTGATAACCTGTGAGAAAAGCATTCTCATTAAAACATTACAGAATATTTGTACTGTTATTTGCCTTTCAACTGTCTTTTTTTTTTGTGAAGCAGAGAATTGTTCTGTTGCTGCCTTGCTGTGCCTGGCTGTAAATGATTGCATATGGTGTAATAACAAATGTGCTTATTTTTCCCCTAAGTGACAGTGGCTAAAGGGTGCATCTGGCAAAGGTAACAAACCCAGCAATGTAGGAGCAGCAGAGTTGTAATTCAGTCTGGAGGAGTTACAGAAAAATTTTAGTGCGAGCTAAAGAAGATGGGTCAAACAAACCCCAAACAAACATCCTCCACCCCCCAAAAAACCAAAACAAAGCAAAAAATATTGTCTGAACTAGAATGCATCATTTCTCCTTAGAGTGAAATAGCAAACTCAGCTGGAATATGCTTGCTAACATTTCTTTTCCTTGGTATAAAAGAAATTACTTCAAATGGAAGCTTTAGCTATTTCTAAAAGTGGTCTCCCTGAGGAGGACTTTAGAAAAGTAAAGTGTAATTGGGTAATTCACATAAGATAATTTTTTTGATAAAACATCCCTTTTTTCAATAAGGAGTGTAACTGAGCATGAATAAAAGGTGCCTTCCTGAACTGGAGGAATATATAATGTCTTTACAGGGGCATTCTGTCCCTGAGCAAAACACTACATTTTTGTCTGCTTCTGGGGTTTGTGTGTTAGTGCGTCAATACGGGAAACCACTCATTTAATTTTTTAGCATTTCAGGAGCCTGGCTCCATTGAGTTGTTAAAATTTTCCATGGAATGCATTTGTATAATGTCAGTTGTGTCCCAGAAGCATGTTTTGAGATGTCAGATCACTGTGTCCCCTTGGCTGAGCCCAGTTAATAGAAAGATGACCTTCCTTTGCCCGTGTACCCACACAAACATCATGAATTTGAAGTGTTAAATCATCACATTTGAGGGGGAGAAATCAAAGTTTAAATTCTTAAGTTCTTCACTTTAATTTGTGTGAAGACATATGCTTTTTTAACTTTTTATCTCTCTTTATTTTTGTGTCTCTTAAAATTGTGGTGGCGTATCAGTAGTTGCCTATTAATTTTTTTTATTGTGTTATGTAACTGCATTTGGGGAAAAGTTTCTTAAAGGAAAGGAAGGTGGGCATATGCAGTCTTTGTTACCTGTGGTTTCATAACTAGGATTCCTTTGCAGAAGCCAGAATTAAAATTGTTTTGGTTCAGCTGAAACGTAAGACAGTGATGTTGCTAAATTAACATCTCTGAGAAAACAGTGTTTCCATTTTCAACTTTTAAGGTCTTCCTCGTTTATCCATTGGCTATAGAGATGTTACAGGAGATTTGGGGAAAGATATGGTTATTTGGAATATTTTTATTTGTTATCTGTTGCTTTGCATGACTGTTACTTCTACAGCACTCTGAACACTTGGGACACCAGCATGTAGCTGTCCTGACCTTTCTCTTTGATAATTTTTCCTCCTTTTTCAAAAAGATGCTCAGAAGAGAGCATGCTGGTTTTTAATGAAAAAAAGATATTTATTTAGAATGTCCCCAGACCACTAAATGAGAGTAGCTACAATCATCATCTTTCAGTTCAACTAAGAGTCATCTGAATTTAATTAATTGTACTCCAGATCAGACAGAGCAAGGAGAGTGCTGTCTCTCAGCAAGCAGGTAATGGAAGTTCCCCAATGGATAAAACATCTTAATTGGAGGCATTTTTTAATTACAGGAAATAAACCCAAAAATGAACCAATGCACTCAGAGAGATCTCATTCTTTACTGGCATGAAAATTTCCTGTGCCTTTTTTCTGCTTTGAGTGTCCTTGGGTTTGTAAGTTCTCAAACAAGATCTGGGGGGCAAGGACTTTCCTTCCACTGAAGTTGTTGGTGTGTGATACTGTCAACTGTGATTTGAACCAAGGCGGCTTCCACAGACATCAGTCAAATCTACAGTTGAAGCTGCCAACTAACTTTAGTGACCAGAAAATATGCCAGCCTCACAAAAAATGTCCGACTTTTAAGTCATGGGTTCTATAAATGTTTAGGAAAACAGGATCTCAGTCATCAAGTGTATTTAATGCTGCTTTAAAGCATTAAATACACAGCAGACATGATGGTCCTCAAAGGGCTCTCTAAAGCATTCATTCCTTGAACACTTATTTAAAGACTAGAAAATGCATAGGCAAAAAGAACACTGAAAACCTAGGATTAGGCTGTTTTTAAACCTCTTGATTTTTGGGTCTGTTAGAAGATCCACCAAGACTATGCAACCTTCCTCAGGCAAGACAATGTTAATATATGGTCACTTGTCAACCTCCACAGAAGTTTAATCAAAAAGGAAGTAGAATAATAAAGAGCATCCATTACTGAATGTAGAAGAGTGTTTTATAATTCAGATTTTTTTTTTTTAACTCCTGCTAGCTCTCTCTTTTGCTTTATACTTTCTAACAGTGTTTTACAGTTCTCATTTTCCCATCCTATTTTAACTGTGATGCTGGCAGCACAAAACTTATCACCGGTCTACAAATGAGACTGCCAGACTTTAAAATTATCTAAACTGTTTCTAGAACGTTCAAGGAGTGGTGATTCACATCTGTCATGACCTCAGGACAAGGGACAGCTAGAGCCCTATGGCGCAGAGGAGGGATGAGAAGGTTGAAATGCTAGAGATCTCTGTAAAAGTGTGCACAACAGGGAGTGTTTAATATTAAAATCATCAAATTAAAAACGTAGCCAATAAAAAACAATAGATGCTTTAAGACTAGCAGTGGAGGTTCAAAGCAAGCAATGGGAGATGTTTTCATGCAACATCTAATGAAGTTGTAAAGTGCTTTGGCCAGGACATTGTGGATACCAAGAGTTTATGGGGTCTTTAAAAGCAAATTAGGCATTTTGCAGGGGGGAGGATGGATGGCTCCCTGCCATGCTCTCTGGGACAGCCCAGAGTTTCAAGGCTGCCCTGGGGAAGGGCCACTGTGTCCTTGGTATGTCCTGGAATGATACCCTCTCCTGGGGTCTGCTGGTGGCCCTGTCACAGATGGGGAGCTGGCAAAGGAGAGGATGAGCCTGGAAGGTGAGGTGCCTGGAAAAGGGAAGACTGTTTCTGAGCAGCAGGGAGAGGCTGGGCTGGAGGAGTTACTCCATGTCTGAATATGGACAAGATTAGAGATGATTTCTCTGACTCGAACAGGCTACATTTTGACTAATCTGTCAGATCTTCTCAGGCCCTAAGGCAATTAGAGGCCCTCGCCACTGCTGGGCAGGACAGGCTAAAGAAAAGGACTGAAAGCACATCTTCACCCTCGCTCTGAGGAGTTCCTTTCTCTTGTAGTCGGGTGACTCTGTGGGTTGAAACAAACACAGGTCCTTTTGGTTTGCACAGGAATTGTTTTCTTTCCATCGCCTGCTTGGATTTGGATCAACTCCACAGTGTAGAAAATCGCCTCTTTTCCTGGTTTCTTGGTTTGACTCGGGGTGCCAGCTCCCCGCTTGCTTTCTCTCCTAATGTCTTCCACCCTGCAGGCTCTCCAAAGCTAACAAGCCCAGTAGCTCTCAGTCAAGGGCTAGTTTTCTTCTCTTTTCTCTTATCAGACGAGGTAAGCCTGCAAGCTTATTTCCTGTTCCCTACAAGTCCCCCTTCTCTGTCAGGGCATCATTTCTCCTACCTGGGTTGTGAGATGGATTAAGGAGTTCTTCCAGCTGCCATGCTTACATGCAAAAATTCTTTTTTTAGTGTTCAGCTGGAGTCTGTTCAACTTCTGTTTTCCTTCTGTGGTTTCCACAGACATTGGTAGTTGTCTTCATATAAAAAGAAAGATAAAACCAGAGACCATTAATTAGTGTCAACTCAATGATTTATGTTGAGCCTAAAAGTCACATTGGTTGGTTGATAACAAATTCCTGGTGCCACCTTTAAGGGCAGTGTTCCAGAAATAATGTTTTAGATGAGATATAATTTTTGGAGATTACAGCTTCAGATAAGAAACTCACTGTAAAGAAAGATTTAAAAATTCCCTCTATTTGTCCTTAGATTCCTCTACCATAAATATGTATTTATATACAGAATATATACATGAACAATGTGTATTGACAGTTTTGACCCCTAGCCCACGTTCTGAGGCAATATGTTTGTGGCTGAACAAGAGGTACTCGATTAAATGTAGCAGATTTCTAGCAATGAAAGGCTTCAGAATACTCAGTGTTTCAATTCTTGACCAAATTTAATTGAATTAATTGCATGTTCAGTACTGTACACTCTGTTGTGCTGCTGTGATTTAACAAAATGTGTTCCTGTTTTGGCTCTTTCCTTTGATTTTTTTTTTCTTCTTTTCTTTCTCTTTGAGCACCGAAAGGAGTAACCTATCGAGCTTTTGCTGGAGGATGTTATAAATGAAAATTTAGTAACCATTCCATCAGCTTTGTAACCTGGGCGAAGTGATGTGTGCATGCTAGGGGATTCTTAGGGAAGACTGAAAGCGTCACTGAAATTTGTCACTCCGAGAATTCCCATCTTGGTTTGCTCTCATTTCAATTAAAATTTATCACCTGAGATCAATGTAGATGTAATATAGATATTTTGAAGTTTTGGAACAGAAGAGTTAGAAATACTTGACCTACTAAATTTACCTTTTCATTCACACATGCCAATAGAAAGCACAAATAATCAATTTCTTTAGTTTCTTTATCAGCATAAAAATGAAGTCTTTTGAAGTTACAGCAAATTTAATTCTTTAAATATAGCTCTGACATATCATTACCCCAGCTTTCTACTTTGAAAATAAACCATTATATTGTTATTGACTTTCTCCCACCCCATTAAAATATCATCACTGTAAATGTGCAGCTTTTGTCCCGCTTCTATTCCGCATAACCTTAAGAGAGGATCTTTATAATGATTTTTGGGTTTGTAGTTCTGTGACAGCAGTATTTTTGGCAAGGAATTGTGCTTGTAAATGACAAATATAAGTTGGTTTTTTTTAATAGAAGGCTGTATGGAAATATATAAAGTAGTCTTGTAGTCATGGTGGCACAGCAGGCAGCTGTAGTTCCTGAGTAAAATTTGGGTGAGGTGAAATGAATATTTAGGAAAGGCAAAAAAAAAGAATTGAATTAGGAAAATACGGAATAGCTAAAGAGAAACAAAAGCATTTAAACACTCTTCAGTCATGGTACCTACCAAAGAACTGCCTAATTTTTCATTGCTCAGGTTTTATTTATGTAATTTTTCAATTTGTGCAACTAAAAATCACTGAGGCAAAAAAATAACATGACTAAAATAAGAATAAAATAGAATTAAATACCTGTCTCCGAGTTCTGGTCTTAAGCATCCATTTTTATTTTATTAATGGTAGTTGTTTGTTTTATGGGTATATTCTACCATAACTTATATTTCTGATTTAAGGCATTTTTCAGACTAAATGTAATTTATAAGTAAAAGTTTTGTTCCAGCATAATTTAAATGAAAAAACCAGAAACTGTTGTGGGTTTTTGCTATGTGACTGTATCAAATGTGTAGCTTGAAGATCACTGAGTGTGTTATTTCTAGAATCATTGAGGTTGTATTACATTATTATTATTATTTACGGTTGTATTGCAAAAATATTTAACCTGTGAGCACACATCACTTAACCAGTTACAAAGAGAGATAAAGGAATCTATAAATTTTGCATTTACAAGATCCTGCACCGAAGGCATTGTAAGTTACTCTTTCTGGGCACCGCAGGTTCAAGCAGCACCGACATTAAAGAAAACCGCAACGTGGACAACGTTCCCCCCAAAGACAGCAGTGGGACAGGGGCCGGGGAGGGGACACAGCTCTCGAATGGTGGCAGCAGCAGCAGCAGGAAGAGACCTTTGGAGGAGGGCAACAATGGCCATTCCAAATTTCGCCTCAAGAAGAGGAAGAAAACGCCCGGCCCTGTTCTGCCAAAGAACGCCCTGATGCAACTTAATGAGATCAAACCTGGTTTACAGTACAAACTCCTCTCCCAGACGGGGCCAGTCCATGCCCCCATGTTCGTGATGGCAGTGGAAGTCAATGGGCAAGTGTTTGAGGGATCTGGCCCAACGAAAAAGAAAGCGAAGCTTCACGCTGCCGAGAAGGCTCTGCGGTCTTTCGTCCAGTTCCCAAATGCCTCGGAAGCCCACCTGGCAATGGGAAGGACTCTGTCGGTCAACACAGACTTCACATCCGACCAAGCAGACTTCCCTGACACCCTTTTCAATGGGTTCGAAACACCAGTCCCTTCCGATGCTTCCTTTTACCTCGGCTCCAACGGGGACGGCTCCTTTAGCTCTGGTGGGGAATACGGTTTGCCGTCGTCCGCTGTGGCCAGCAGCCTTTCCCAGTCGCCTCTGCCCCCACCGTCACCCTACCCCACTGCCAGTGGCAAGAACCCCGTCATGATCCTCAATGAGCTGCGGCCGGGGCTGAAGTATGAGTTTCTCTCAGAGAGCGGAGAGAGCCACGCCAAAAACTTTGTCATGGCTGTGGCAGTGGATGGTCAGACTTTTGAGGGCTCGGGAAGGAACAAGAAGCTGGCAAAAGCTCGGGCGGCTCAGTCGGCCCTGGCATCCTTGTTTAACATGCAGCTGGACCAGACTCCATCTCGGCAGCCCATTCCCAGCGAGGGGCTCCAGTTGCACTTACCACAGGTGAGAAATCCTCTGGGTGTTGTTGGTAGCTTTTGGGTGATGACCAGGAGGAGCCAAGTCGTGCATACTGAGTCAGCTCTAACAGCATTTTGGCTGTTTATTCTGCTTCTGTAGAGCTGTGTGTGCATGTATATATATATATTTATGTCTGTATATATGTATTAGGTGATTTATCCACTTATGGCTTCTGACAATTTCATGAGCTCTTTGTATTCTCTTGCACAGAGAGGAGGCTTTGTTGATGATGTTTTCAGCCTTGATCATGTCGTGTAAGAGAGCCCCAGCCCCAGTGCAGTGCCAGCTTGGATTATGGTTTATGCTGAGGAAAGGTTGAATCGCATCTTGCTCATCTCAGGCAGCAAGACTTAATTCAAGCTCAAGTCAGAATTACTGCTTTAAGTAAAATTATTATTTGATACAACAGTTCTTAGCAAAGAAGAAAATTGTTCTCTCCTGCAAACAGAAATTGTTGGTGTGAACAGAGCTGAGTGATGGAAGTTGAGGTCAGATTAAGTGAGACTGATGCAGTTGCCACTGATTTCCAGGGTCTAAACACAATCAGAGTGCATATATCCAAGATGTGTGGTTCAATAGCTGCATCTGAAGGGTTGTGCTCTAAGCAGATTAATTAATATGCACATGGAAGTTACTTAGGCAAGTAAATCTTGGATGAGAAAGAATTTAAATCAAATAATTAATGAACTAGGGAAAATATCAACCATACCAGGCATAGACCAAAAATTTAAAGTAGATAGAATGGAGTAATTTTTATTTTTCTAATGAAGAATAATTCTCCCATGTTTTCTTGCTTGTGTTTCTCCCCAGTCAAACTATGCTAATGATTGTTTGACTGCTTTCTACTGCATCTCTCGGGTCTTTTTAATGATATATACCTGTCTAAATTCAAATATTTGCCTGTGACTTTTTTTAAACTTTCTGTTTATTATGAGAATTTTAAGGCCTTGACCTTTTCAATCTCAAAAACATTGTTTTAGATTTTATTGTGATTCTAAGAGTATAAGTATTTTATGTTGTTTTCTCAAAATGAATGGACAATATGCATATTTTAGAACTTCCTATATGCTTTCTTTTCACTATTGCACAATTATTGTGTTACTAATGTTTCCTTCATTTTTGAATCCAGGGTCATGGTATTTTGTGTATTAAAATTTCTTCAGTAGATTCAGTAATTTCAGATTGCATTCTCTGCTCCGCTTTTAAAAGTGGATTTGATCCAGACACCAAAAAAATTTCCCTGCCAGTAATTTATGTGTTATTAGTTCTCGAATCAGTAAAATGGTGAAAACTGGAATAGGGTAGTGTGAAAAAGCCCGAGGTGAGATGGGAAAGATCTACATGGGTGCTGCCTAATGTAGAGCTGATTTCAAGTCATTTTTTCGTTCAGGGGCTTTTGATCAGCTTGTTGTCAAGATATCATCCTTTCTGCACTTCACTATGTTGTATTGCCTTGATTTTAATTATAATTAACCACTGAGTTATTAGAATTATATCAGGTCTGTTACATATTAGTGATTTTCACCTGGTATGTATTTGATTATTTAAGCATTTGTGGTGTTTTCAAGTCCTACTTTATTTATTCATTTTTTTAAAGTCCGTGAGTTGTTTTAACTTTTTAGACTCTTTTACTGTGTAAAAGAGTGTTAAATTCAGAGATACTCCTAAAGTGGAAGAAGTTGGAGAGTACAGGAATGATGTGAATGAGGATACGATTTGTTGTTGGCCATGGACCAAATAAAAAACGTTGATTGGGTTGGAAAAATGGAAACTAGAAACATGCAAGGGAGGAAAAATTCAAATACCAAATGCTTAGGGGAAATAATAGAAGTACAGTATGGTTGTGCTGAGGAAGGTGTTGGAACTGACTACCTGGGTGGCAGGTTCCAAACCTGCTTGTAAGTTGAGGTGTTCGTTTGTGGTGAGAAAAGTGGATGAAGTGAGAAGTGTCGAGAGGAAAGATGATCCCTGTGACAGGGGTGGTCAGGGGTATGGCTGAAATGCACATCTGTGATCCCACCAGACCTCCTGGTAACTGCAGGGACCCCAAGGGAAATTAAATGCAGAAATACAAGGTATCAAATGGTACACAAGGGCAATTGCAATCAAAAACCAGGTTATGGCATGGGGGTAGGTATAATCTTAGTTTGTACAGGGAATTACTGAGGTGCTGATGCTGTGATTTTAATTTAAGCTTGTCTGCTTGCTCCCAACCTGACTTTTTGTGAGAGACAAAGCAAGATTCACTGCAGTGAGGAACAATTCTGTGCTGGGAAAGTGAGCTAAAGTCAGTAAGACACTCAACATGTGCCTCACAGTGGGTAAAAATGCCCCACTGAAAAAATCAGCACTCGTGCATTCATCACCTTGGCAGTGGGTGTGTTAGGATTGAAGAGGTTGTCAGACTTGCAATTAGAGAGACTTGCGTCTTCAAAGCAAGGAAAATATTTTTATGGTTAGCTCTGCTCTGTGAATTGATCATAAAATCGTAGAATCACAGAATGGCTTGGGTTGGAAGGGCAGGGTCACCTTCCACTAGCCCAGGTTGCTCCAAGCCCCTTCCAACCTGGCCTTGGACATTTCCAGGGATGGGGCAGCCACAGCTTCTCTGGGCAACCTGTGCCAGGGCCTCACTTACCACCCTCACAGGGAAGGATTTCTTCCCACTATCCCATCTAACCCCGCCTCTGTCAGTGGGAAGCCCTTCCCTCCAGTCCTGTCACTCCAAGTCCTTGTCCAAAGTCCCTTTCCAGCTCTCTCAGAGCCCCTTTAGGCACCGGAAGGGGCTCTAAGGTCTCACCAGAGCCTTCTCCAGGCTGAACAACTCTGGCTCCCTTAGTCCGTCTCCAGAGCAGAGGGGCTCCAGCTCTTGGAGCATCTCCACGACCTCCTCTGGACTCAATCCAATAGGTACCTGTCTCTTTTTTTGTTGGGGGCCCCAGAACTGGATGCAGCAATGAGGGGGTGTCTCACAAGAGCAGAGTAGAGGGGAAGAATCCCCCCGCTCAACAACCACCCTCACATTACCTCACACTCCTCAATGCAAGGAGCCACAGGATATACCAAGGACTCTAAAATGTTTCCTCCAAGTTTCATTCTTTTCCACAGAAGAAAACTGGTTGTTTCAGCATTCTTAGATTAGTACCATTAAGAAGTTTAAGTGCATGGCTTGTTTGCAGACTTAGCAGTTGATGAGAACTGGAGAAGACAGCGAAATCTGGTTTCTGGGACAAAGATTATTGTTGAGCACTCAACCACAGAAAGAGCCATGCTGGGCCAGGCAAAAGCTCCTTCTCACACTTGTCCCATCCCCTCTGCCCACATCCCTGCCATCAGCCCCAGCACTGGGAAGCGTGAGATTTGCAGGGGATGCTGGTGCTGGCTGAGACTATCTCCACTCACAGAGCTGATCCTGCTGTTGAACATCACCTTGGACATCTCAAGAGATGGGACAAGGATGTCTATGGACATCTCAGGAGCAGTGGATGCTCCCTCAGACTTCCTTATTTCTTCATTTTTGATGTCTTTATCATCCAGAGAGAAGTCTCCCAGAGACCACTTGCTTTCTCTCCTTTGTTTCTTTTCCCTTAGACACTCCCTACTTCCCAAGGAAGGCTGGGAAGGGTCTCACACCTCTGTCAAAGGTGGGATAGTGCTGTCCCTAAAAGACTCAGACCAGCACCAAATGCTTTAAAAAAAAACTGAGAAAAGAACATATTGGTAGTGGTAATTCCCCAGCCAGTCCAGGCTGCTGGCATCACTCAGGGGAGTGTTTTCCATCAGATGATGGGAGCTTACTGGTGGAGCTATCACCTCTTTAGGCCACTGATGGCCTCTGTTAGAAAGCTTATATGGAGGTTTTCCTAATGCTATTTCCCAGATTTCCTCAAACTGCTTGCTTAAAAAGATAGCTGATTAGTCAGGTTGTGCAGAGAGGTGGAAATTGGAATTGTAAATATTGAGGCTTAAATACAGAGTTAAATACAGACTGTTGTGAGGGAAAGCAAGCTGAGCTACACAAGTAAGCAGTGTAGCTGCAGATGAGATAAATTGAAAAAAACTCCACTAAAGAGAGTATTTTTAATCATTCACCTAACTGCATTTATTCATTTTATCCTTTATATTGTTGTGGACAAACATTGAAACAAAACATTAAGCGGGAGAAATGGAGTGAGAACCATTATTGCAAGGGCTACTGGTACTTAAAGTGCTTTTTTAATCCTTTTAATAATTGCTGTGGAATTGGAAGAAATGTAAAAGATGTATCAGCATAAGCAGTGAGAGACTCTACAGCCAGGCAGAATTTTCTTTAAATCAATACAGGAAAGTTTGGAGCATTATAAAACAATTATCCTGTTTTATTAGCGTAGATATGTTTCTATCTTCTTTTAATTGAGTGTGCTGGTCTTTGTTAGAGCGGAGGACCTGGCTGACCTTGATTTTACCTGCTGTGGAAAGTTCACATAAGCCCTAAACTGTGAAGGTAAGGAAAAAAAAACAACATGAGGGAGAACATTTCTGCTTGAGAAGGATCCCTGGAGATCCAAGGAGAGCACAGAAGTCTTGGGTCAGTTCCCTGGGGAGAACTGTGTGCTCTGGGCCCAGGCAGTTCCCTTCTCCTGCTGCCTCTGATTCCACTGTGCAAGTCATCACCAGCATTCAGCATGGATGGTCTCCATGACCTGCCATGGTCTTCCTCCAGCTCCAGGTGGACCTGGACTTCATCAGATTAAGGATATCTTCAAATATGCATGGTCAGGGTAGTTCTGGTACAACACTGCTGCAAGATGTGTATTGCCTAAACCAGTCTGTGCGTGTAGAAAAGGAGTGGATTCACTGTAACTTCATCAGAGAAAAGGACAATGCACCCAAAATATCTTGGAGCTCACATGCCTTGCTGAGCCAACTGTCAGATATTTTAGGTCTTTCCTTTTTTGAATTATCCAACTTTGAATAATGATTTAATGCAGAAGCAGGGATAGAGAAACTCTGTCTGAGATGTTAGGGCATTCATGGGGAAGGTGAGACATGAGTTCAGTTTCGAAAGGCAGTAGAGTCAGTGAGATGTGAAAGATCCCTCCCCAGGCCTGGGATTGTGGAAACAGCTTCAAGTCCTTGGTTTTCAGATGGGGAAGGACATCCTTTTTTGACCAGTAAATTTTGTTCCCAGCACTGCACTGGTCTGTTCATCACCAGCCTTGTTCCCATCTCTTTCATGCTCTTAACTATGTCAATCCTTCTGGGACAGAAGGATAATTCTTCTAATTTATTGGGTAAATATTCTTATAAAAGACCCAAGTGACTTCAGTGACTACATCTATATGCGTTTAACAGTGTTTATTCCTCACCACCCAGCTGTTGTCACACAATTTGAGTATCAAATTGAAATAAAAAATCTTTAATATACCTGCCTGGATTTTGGCAGTGGTTTCCTCCCCACCCCTCTCCCCTCCAGTTCCTCCTGGATCACTTGCATCTCCAGTGGTCATTTTGTCTCGGTTGAGTTCTGTCTAGTCCTTTTTATCAGCCCTCCACAGTGTCTGGTTCTGTGTTCATCCAAGTGGTTTTAGGTTTCCTTGCCAGCAGCTTAGTTCCAGGGTGCAGCCCCATCCCATTCTGCTGCACCAGCTTCCATCATCCCAGAGGGATTCACTGTGTTCTCATTTGTCTACCAATGCTACAGTTTCCACTGCTTTGCTTGTTATGTGAAAAAAAGCATCCTTTTGGAAAAAAGCGAATGTATCCACCCTGTATGCCAACATCCTACCCAGCTGCTGTTCAGGTAGCCTTTTGTCAGAGGTATTGGCAGATATTAGTTTCTTCCCAGAAACACCTGGCAGTTTCAGTTCCCAGCTTTGGGAAAGACTCCTCCAGTTACCACTCATCACGCTCACTTTTTTTTTTTTTCTGAGAAAAGGTGAATTATGTTGTTTATTCTCTGGGTGGCAAGCCTTTCTGGCAGGTTTGAAGCCTCTCTGAAGCATGGAATCATAGAATAGTTTGGGTTGGAAGGGACCTGAAGCATATATTCTCTTTGTGGATCAGGTCCATCCCTATTTGGAACAGCTTGTTTCCCCAGGATATTCCATCACCATGTCATTCAGCGTGATTTTACCATTGCCTGGTAGTTTGTCAGCTGCCAACCGTGTTCTCCTGTCCAGCATTTCACAGTGTAAGGTAGAGCAGAAAATATATGGATTACAGAAATGAGAGTATAAAACTTGCAGCTGGGAAGCAGTATCCATAATTGTGCAGTGAGGTTATGGATAAAACAGTGGCATGGGGACTCAGTGCCTTGACCCTGCAGTGATCTACCCACATGGCTGCAGGGAGGTTAATAATCATTTAAGACTTTTGTGGTTTAATTTTCCATTTCTAAAACCAGGGTGACTAAAAAAAACCCATAATTATTTGCTTTCTGTTTCATGTATTTACCTTAAAGTACAACTTTCTGTATTCAGTAAGTACCAGCACAATTAAATGCAGATTTAGTGTGTGGTTGTTGTGCTGTCAGAGCATGGACTTGAACCCAGTTTTGGGTCCTGCAACAAAAAGGCCTACTCTGAAAATCAGTGCCTGACCAGAGATGTTCATAGCCTCTGAGAAAAATTGTGTTCCTGAAAAATACAGTAAGTTTCTGAATTGCAATCTATTCAAATGCATCAAGAAAATTGGTGTTTGCCATGTCAAGAGTCTTCTGACTCCACAAGTTGTGCAATCGCAAAACATGGACCAAGGCTGGCGCAGATGTGACCTGACTGCTGGTCAGTGTCTCCTGGCAGACTCTGGAAAAAGCTGTTGAGCTCTGGAATCATGACACATAAGCTTTAGTTATTCCTTCCTTGACCGCTAAACCTTTTCCAGAAGGAAGTTAACATTGAGAGCATCTCCACATTATTTCTAGGCTGTTGGTTCTCATGAGCCTTGTTAAGGAAATGAGAGTGAGTGGAGCTGGCAGTCTTCAAGCATTTTTCTTTTTTTTTTTCCCTTCTTTCCCCCTTCTTTTCCCCTTCTCTTTTCCCCTTCTCTTTTCCCCTTCTCTTTTCC
>NW_020884987.1:1054303-1114544 GCF_003945725.1 Corapipo altera
CTTTTCCCCTTCTCTTTTCCCCTTCTCTTTTCCCCTTCTCTTTTCCCTTTCCTCCCTAGCAGTCTGTTTTTAGAACTGATTGTATTCAAGAGTTTGTGCCCTTTCAGCTGGGTGCCCAGTCTCTCTATACTGCTGCCCATCAACTGTGTTGATTTGCCCTGGGCTCTCTGGAAGGGTGATGATGGTGATGATATTCCATTCCTGAGAGCCCAAAACAAGTGTGCAAGCAGATGACACTCATCAACAAGTGTCCTTTTGGGCTTGACGTATTTGCTTACATGTGTGTTTAGCACCATGTTGGATGCTTGGGTATTCAAGACATCTGTATCACAGAATCCCAGAATGGTTTGGGTTGGAAGGGGCCATGAAGCTCATCTCATTCCAACCCCCTGCCATGGGCAGGGACACCTTCCACTAGCCCAGGTTGCTCCAAGCCCTGTCCAACCTGACCTTGGACACTTCCAGGGATGGGGCAGCCACAGCTTCTCTGGGCAACCTGTGCCAGGGCCTCACTCAACATCTGTATGGCACTGGCAGGTGTGACACAGGACCTGTGTCCTTGTGGTGTGTGAACCTGTGGGCCAGGTGTGTACCCCAGAACATCTCAGGTGCTGCTGGTTGTCAGCACATGGTTGCCTTGGCTTCAGTTTCTTTTCACGTGAAAATCCAACAATTTGGTCTCGACTCATCTTTTCTAGCTGTTACAGTTCATGCTGTAAAAGTTCAGCTTACAAGTTCAAGCCTTAAAAACAGCAGGTAGGATGAGCTGCAGTGTTGATCTGAATTGTCATTCAACAGGATCAGGACTGGTAGTTTGAAGTTTTCCTTAATTTTCGAAGTTTATCCCCCTTGCAACCTGACTGATAAAGCTGCAAATGTGACTGTTCAAGTTTTCCTGGGGGTGAAAAAGATAAATCTTTCCTAATTTTGAGATAGCTTACTTGGGGTTAAATTTTCTATTCCTATCTTTGTATATGTCTTGTAAAACTAAGAAATAGAAAGTGTTAAACCAGTGTTGAAAGCAAAGTTGTCCTTATTTATGTAACAGCTAGATAAGGAATTAGATTGTTATAAAAGGTTGGTTTGAAGGGCCTGGATTTTTTTACTTCAATCTTCTTGTCAGGTCCAATGTTAAGGATACTGAAATGATGCGATTTGAGATTTGAGCATGAGAGTATAGACTTATCTGTCTATCTAGTTGTTCTCCCAAGCCTCAAATGTTCCTCACCATCATGAACATTAGGTACTTTGATGCTTGGCTTAGGGCTGTCTAACCCTGTAGATGTGGAGCACACATACTTCTGCTTCTACTTGCGGAGAGCTGCGAGTGATGCCTCAATGTCAATTTTTAAAGTGAAAAATTAAAAACTCGTTTCATTTATTATGTATAATCTCTTCAAACTGTAAATTTTTATAACTTATTGCTCCTGTAATTCTTATTTTTAATTTTTTTTTTATTTTTTCTAATATGCATTTCTTTGTGATCCCACAGGTTTTAGCTGATGCTGTTGCACGCTTGGTTGTAGATAAATTCAGTGATTTGACTGAAAATTTCACATCTCCGCATGCACGTCGAAAAGTTCTTGCTGGAATTGTCATGACAACAGGTAAATTAAAAAAAAAAAGTAGTATTTTAACTGCTTAAATACAAGAGCTCTGTTTGCATTCTAGTAAGCTACCTTTTTTCAGTCAAGCGGTATTGAAATATATTTTTACTGTTTGATCTTGAAGGTGGACTAAATATAGTAAATAAATCTCAACTAAGGATATTTACAGAAAAGTTAGACCTGCAAATACTTCTGTTTCCACAGAGTTCCAGTTTCCTGCCTGATTAAGACATCTGAGTAGCCCACGGTGTACAAAATGTAGCTTTTAAAATGAACCACAAAACTTTTTGAAAATAAATAAGTTTCCCCCCATCAATCATGCAGATTGCATTCTTGTTTTGGGCCTATTATGTAAGAATTATGCTTCTTTCCAAGTTTCTAATATTTTGGACTTCGTTATTCTTGCTGTATTTTATTCTTAGTGCTTGATGTGAGTCATTTTAGTAAAAATATCTGAAGAAAGCAGCTTAAATTTTGGTAGATGGCAGTGGTGTGCACGTGTAAGCAGTGGTGTTGTGGTTCTCTGGTTGCTGACACGAGATCTGTGCTTGTCCAAATCTCCCAAAACAGTGAAGTTCTGCCCTAAACTGATCTACAACCACACTGCTGCTGAATTTTCCTCGTGCTAAGGTTGATCTTGGTCTTCAATCCATCTTAACCCTTGTTGGGACATTCATTTTGAGCCTCTCATGAGGCTGTCCCAGCTGTGTCCCCTCCTGGTCTCTTGCCCACCCCCAGCACACAGGCCCTTGGCAGGTTTGGAAAACCTTGATGCTCCTCAAGCACTGCCAAACCTCCATCTGGTACAAACACCATTTTAGCCCCAAATACAAAGCACTGTGAGGAATATGGTGTCGTTTTGTTTAATGTATTTTGTGGCATTTAAAAGGTTTTTATCTAATTACAGCCATGTATCTGCAATTCTCAGAAGAGCCATGTGCCAAAGAATCAAGACTTAATTAATACGTGAATACCTTTTGATTACCTGAAGAAATAGCTTTACGCAGAATTAGAAAACATCTTTACATGGATACATGTCTGGGGAACCTCTGGAATTAGATGACCCCATTGCATAGCCATGTGTTGCAGCTCCTTGCTTCTCCTCCAGCCCTTTGGGCAGGAGGGGCCTACTGGGCTCAGGTTCATTTTTTTAACTTGTTGGGCTTTTTTTTCCTGAGTGTCTTGCTAGGTGGCATTTTGACCTGTCTTTTCTAGTCCTTCATGCGGCTGGGATTTTTTTGAGTGATAAAGGCAGTTCTCTGTATAGAAAACACCCACCCAACGTATTTTTTTTAAGTTCTGTTGTATGGGATGGTTTAATACCAAGAACTACACATTATACTGCTGGTAATGTTTACTGTGATTTAAGCATTTAAATTTCTTCGTTCCCTAGTCTTACCTTCCTTGTTGTTAGTTCAGTACCCTTCTGTAATGTGCTGCTGCTTTAATAAACCAGTGCCTTTCAGATTTCTAAAGTCACTGTGAATGTCTGCATAGGTGGTCAGAAGGTACATGCTGAAAGTTGCTGGCTGCCTGAACTTCAGGAAAAAAACCACTTTGGGTCTCAAGCTTTAATAACTCTTCCTGAAGCAGCATTTTTTCCCTGCAGGTTTTCAATTTTTAACTTGTCTAAACTCCAACATGAAGAGCTCATGAGAACCAGAGACTGTGCTGGTACAGGGAGGATATGGCTGACTGAAGCTTTTGTTTTAAAGAAAATAGTGGAAGAAAAAAAAAGCATTTTTTTTTAAATAAACAAACAGCACAAAAAAAAAAGAGCCTTCTTTGGGTTCGGCAAGAAGATCACTCAGTAAATTATTTGTGATGTTAATTGCGTCTTCTTCCTGAAATTTTGTTTGGCAGGTACAGATGTGAAAGATGCCCTTGTAATAAGCGTTTCTACAGGAACAAAATGTATCAATGGTGAATACATGAGTGATCGTGGTCTTGCATTAAACGATTGCCACGCGGAAATTATAGCTCGACGGTGCCTGCTGAAGTTTCTGTATACACAACTTGAGCTTTACCTAAGGTAAGCTGGAGGGAAAAGGAAGATGAGCTGATACCACAGAGTTGAAAATCTGTCCATGTAAAACACGTGTCTTCATTATTTCAATGTGAAACTCTTGTCCTCTTGCATTAGGATGTTGAATTTAGAACTCGGGCCCTTTGCCCTCAAGTTTGACTTGAACAAAACATTTATTCAGTGAGGTGTCTCTCATGAAGGGGAAGGACAGAAAAAATAATTAGGAGTAATTCTGTAAACTGCAGACATATAAATCAAAATAATATCAAGTGGGCTAAAAGGTACTGCTGTTTCATTTGCTGGTAAGTGCCTGAAAGCTCTTGACATCTGGAGATGTTTTGTGTCTTGATGGTCCTTTAATTTTGTTAATTGTAATAACTGTTAGATTAATATTATAAAATTTTCAACCATCCTGTGTTTGTTTTTAATGCCCATTAAGACTGCACAGCTTGTGGCTATTTCCATGTTAATGTCAGTTTTGACTCTACCTTTCTTCTCTGTTTCAGCAATAAAGAAGATCAGCAAAAATCCATTTTTATCAGATCAGAGCAAGGCGGGTTTAAGCTGAAGGAGAATGTGCAGTTCCATCTCTATATCAGCACATCTCCTTGTGGTGATGCTCGGATTTTCTCCCCCCCACGAAGCAGCACAAGAGGGTATGACAGCAATCCTCCTCAACCCCAGGGAGCTTAAATTATTCGTGGAGCATGTACCAGTGACATGGTTAAAATTTAGGTGTTTTCTCTCCTTTTAGCATAGAGGTGTGTTAGACAAAGATCTCTTCCAAAAAAATCTGAGCTGTTCTTTCTCTGTGGTAGAAGTTCAGTATAGAGTGATGAACCCTGTGGTCTTGAAGAGGCTGATGCTAACTGAGATAAACCAGTGAGTCAGCAAGTATTCTTACAGAACTAACCATCCCTGTTTTTCTGCGTGCCCCTTCCACAGTCTGCCCTGTAACTTCATTTTGACGCTGTAACACACAGGGCAGAGCTGAAGAGCTGCCTGCTGCCTACTGCTCCCGTAGCAAAAGCTTGGTTTAACTGTAAGTGTGTCCTAGAAGGCAGTATTTGTGAGATATGTCTGATGTTGTAGCTGATTTGCCAAGAGCAGTAGGAACTATGCAAGCGAGCAGTAACTCCAGACAAATACCTCAAATTGGTTCTTCTTACTGTCATTCTGTCTGTAAAACCCTTTGAGAATGTTCCTCAGCTGACTCTAAGTGATTTTTGTCCTTCAGATCAAGGGGACAGGCACCCAAACCGCAAAGCCAGAGGACAACTGCGGACAAAAATAGAATCTGGGGAAGGGACCATCCCTGTGCGCTCCACTACCACTATCCAGACGTGGGATGGTGTGTTGCAAGGAGAAAGGCTGCTGACCATGTCCTGCAGTGACAAGATAGCAAGGTGAGACACTCAGCAGTTGGTTTCTTTGGTATTCATTTTACTGCTGAAGACAGGTATGCGACGAGGGGGAAATGGCCTTAAGCTGAAGCAGGGCAAGGTTAGATGGGATACTGGGAAGAAATCCTTCCCTGTGAGGGTGGTGAGGCCCTGACACAGGTTGCTCAGAGAAGCTGTGGCTGCCCCATCCCTGGAAGTGTTCAAGGCTGGGTTGGACAGGGCTTGGAGCAACCTGGGCTAGTGGAAGGTGTCCCTGCCCATGGCAGGGAGTAGAACAAGATGAGCTTTAAGGTCCCTTCCAACCCAAACCATTCTGAGATTCTAGCAAGAAAGAGGGATTTTATGGTACTTACAATGAATGTGCAGGGTATTGATGG
This sequence comes from Corapipo altera, assembly GCF_003945725.1. Classification (NCBI taxonomy): domain Eukaryota; kingdom Metazoa; phylum Chordata; class Aves; order Passeriformes; family Pipridae; genus Corapipo; species Corapipo altera. The sequence goes on from NW_020884987.1 coordinate 1,059,717, forward strand.
GCTTATCTCATTAGACATAGCATGAGAGTGGCTGTAATTCCTATGATGAATCTCCTGATTCTTCACCTGCAATTGGTGTCAGACCCTTTGCTGGCTTCATAGGCAAGGTGAAATCATTCTGTATTATTTCAGCCACATAAAGTCATGACAGCTTTGTTTTGTATTTATATCACTGGGGAATAGCAGAGGAATGTTTTAGATTTTTTTTTCCTGAAGTAGTATAGCATTATCAAAACAGTACAATAAATTTATTGCATTATTTGGATAGCTTCCTCCTATGATATACATCCTTGCCCCATCATTGAAAATGTTCAGTCAGGTTGGATGAGACTTGGAGCAACTTGGTCTAGTGGAAGGTGTCTCTGCCCATGGCAGGGGGTTGGAATGAGATGGTCTTGAAGGTCCCTTCCAGCCCAAACCATTCTGTGATATCAAAGATACCTACATTTTCATACATAGATTAGAGTTTTATTATTTTGTACAGTGAAAAGTGTCCCTTTTAAAAAAAATATTGAGATGCACTTTTAGTTTTTAACTTTAAAATTATTTTAATTTTAGTTTAGTTTTATGTATTGTGATTAAATATTTAGTTTCCAGAACCAGTACTTTAATTTATATTTCATCCAATTCCTTCTTTGTTGTCCTTTTTGACAAAGATTAAGAGATTTTTTGTTGCTGTTTTCAAATTCATAAATGGACAAAAGAAAATTTAGCAGTAGTATCCTTTAACAAGTATGGGAGAGTTGCAGCATAATTTTTTTAAATGAGTCTGTGTGTTTGCAGCCTCTGTACTCTCGCAAAGTGGATGAAAAATGCCAAGTTTTTCAGCTAATGACATTTTAGTTATTTTTCAATTTTATATGTATTATATATACTGTAATTAAAATAGCTCTGCTTTTTTCTCAAGTCAGAGCCTGATTCAAAATTTATTACAGGTATTAAGTTGGAAATATTCTTGTGAACTGCCTATGCCAAATAAAAAATAGAGGAGGAAAGTTATGTAATGGCTTTGTTCCTTTAGTCTTGTCTCAAGTAATCAGCATCTCTGCTGAAGGAAAACATTTTCTTCTAGTTTAAATCTCCCTAACGTAAATGGATAGGGCCTTTCAGAAGCTATGACAGGCAGATGCAAAAAGGTAATTCTACAAAATTGACATTTCAGCTTCTTTTATAATATTTTCAATAAAATTCACCAAATAAACTCCCCATTTTCATGCCTGGGACTTCTCCCAACCATCTGACATGGGAATCATGCCACATTCTTTTATCACATTGTCATTGCAAATATCTATAAAAAAATGAAAATGCAGCCAGTTGTTGAGCTAGAACACATTTGACTCTTTTGTTGATTTTGTGTGATGCAGAACAGAATCCATCTCTCGCTTCCGTAGCTAGCTGTCACCTCTCCTTGGGGCTAATGGGAATAATTTTGTTTGTACCAGTGAAGGAAGCAAATAGAACCCCTTGACACAGAACAAAGACTGTATGACGGGTAAGGAGGCCCAAATTTTCATATTCTTTTTTTTCTTTTTTTTTTTTTTTTGACATTTCCCTGACGTGTTTTGTCCATTTACATTTGAAAGAATGCCTTGCTCTGTAGTGTCCAACAATGAGTCCTCCAGTATACCTCAGACCTGCTGATTTCCACTGAGCTTTCCCAAAGGTTCTCAGTCACAGCCTGGAAAAGATGTGGATAAATTTGGGGTGCAGGATTGCACTTGTATCAAACCCCTTGTATCTGAACTGCCTCATCTGTGTGGATTATCTGTATAATCCAAGTCGCTGCCTCTGAGTGCTTTACTGCAGTGTGCTGCCCAGCACCCTCCTGGATCCAGTAGGAACATCCAGGAAAAGTTGTAAGAAACATGGAAGGGCCACGAGTGTAATCCCATTTGGGTAGGAAGCATTAGAACAGGATTATCCTGGTGTGTTAGTGCTTGGTGGCTCTCCAGTGCGGTGTTAGGGTGGTTTCTGTGACCAGAGTAACTTTAATGTACATGCATTTGTTTTAAATGTATCCTGACCTTGTTCCATGGTACTGATGTTGGGTTTTGTCATTCTCCTTTTGATGTGTTTTTCTGCCCACATTTTCGGTTTCAAATAGTGACTTCTCATGAAACATCCCAGTCGTGTCTAACATCCTGCTGAGAAGAGCGGAGTTTTTTTCACCCAGTTTCTCTGGTAGGAAGGCTCGAGGAATTGAGAAGAATTTTTTAGGTTGAATTGTTGAAAGAGAAGTCATTGGTGCTCTTCTGCTTTAAAGAAGAGAAAATATTTTTCTGATGATCTTTAGGTTCTGTCCACTGGCCTTGTTTCGTGCTTATTCAGGGTGGGAAATCCAAATGGAAGCTTGTAACTCAGTCTTTTTCTGTTTTTCCCCAAAAGAGAGAGCAGTTCTGCTCACCAGTTCTTAATCCAAGTGACACCGGCAATGTGAATTGGCCACTTTGATCTGTGGTGGCTGTGTGGCACTTAAATAAAATACCTGAGGGAAAGTGGTAAGAAACAACTACCTACCCAAGATGTAGCATCATGTAACCTCTCAAACCAGGCTCACAGATGTGGAACAAATCCAGGCAGTGCCAGAAAAACTGGGACGAGTCAGAGTTGTGTGGTTGCCTGCCTAGTTACAGCTACAAGGGGAAGCATTTTTTCTTGTCTGAAGTTGCAAATGTAACAATATGTTTGTGAGAAGGGCTACTGTCCAAGACCATGGACTTCTTGCACTTACTGATTTATAGTGTGGGCTGTGACCCAGTTGTAAAGATCTTGCTGCCTGTTTACAGAGTGGCTTATGAAGAGCACGGAATGGTCATGGAGATTCAATTAATCTCTTAAGGAAAAAAAAGAGAAATAGTGTTTAAAGTGACTTCACCTCATGCATGTCAGGAGGCAAAGTGCTTTCTGGGGTAGTCCAGCACCTCACACAGTGATACCTTCTCTCCCTTGCCATCAGTTGCAAGTAACAGCTTGTGATAAACAAAGTGCCTACTGAATAATTTTCATTTCTTTGTAGTAGTTGTTTATAAATAATATTGACAAGAGCAGCTCTTTGAACTGTAAACACTCGTCAGGTTTTGTTTGGTTAGTTGCAGGAGGCTCTTGTTTTCCTGAGATAAATTTGGACACCAGTTCCATGTGGACACCATTGGGGGTCACACATAGTTACCTCCTCCATGCTGCTGTCTGCATAAAAATTAGTGAGAGTGATACCAAGACGTTTGATATTAACATCAAGATTTGTGACTTACTGCTGTTAGCCCCGCCCCCCCATTTTTGCATTTTCTCTAAAATAGTGTGAATAACAGAATTTCTGTGCCTTTTGAGTTTAGAAAGTTCGGAGGAGAGTTTTTACCAGAAGCATATATTTTCAGCCTGTTTTACTTTTGACAAGAGGTGAACCAGCACACCGTGAAAGTGTTGCTGCAGGGTTAAATTTTACTTACCTTTGCAGGTATCAGGAGTTGTGAAATCACCTGCATGTCATGAAGAAATCAATAGACCTTTTAGGAATCCACTGTAGATACCTCTGAGCCACATGGTGGTCCAGAGCAAAAATGTGACAACATTTTTGTTGTCACAAGGAAAGGGAGGACTGCTCTTGATTTGGGGTTGGTCTCTGGTTTCTCTACTCTCCTTTTTTCAGTGTAGTATGATTGAGAACAGCAGAAAGATTGAGAAAGTGCATCCATCCTCCAGATTGTTATCAGCAGGATCTTTAGTAGTGAATATAGAATAAGAAAACCAGCGAGTGTGATAAATTTGTAAAATTCAGATTTCCCAGTGAGGTGCTCATCTATAAGACCTCAGGTGAGCACACTACATAGAGAGTATCCTCTGTGTAAATTCTCAGGAGTTGAACACAACTCACGTGCATAAATCTGCAAAAGCCAAGGCTGGGGTTGAACCTATAAAGGTGGTGGGATGTAGTGATTTGAAAGAGCATTTCCCCAGACATCCCTCGAGCCTAAGATTACTTTGAGGATGAGGCAGAGGGCATGGCAAAACCTTGGTAATGGGAAAATCTGGTTTTTTTGGTCTCCCTATAGCTAAGCATGCATGGGCAACTGGGAACTGTAGAGCAAAGGGGAGGTGCAGGGCACCCCAAGCCATGCTCCAATGGAGGTGTCTTAGCAGCGTTTCTGAACTGAAGTAGATCTTAGTTTGCACCTATAACTTTTCAGATGGCTAAATTTTTCATGCTAAATGAAAATGTTCAATGAAATTTAGGGGGTTTTATTTAAGAAAAAGACTTTTTAAAAAAGTATAACTTGGATGGAAATCTCTTTAACATTCCTCCTGTGCATGGCATCTCCCTGCCATGACAGTGGTCCTGCAGTTGTTTGTGGAGCTGTACTGTCACCTAGACTGAAAAAACTGCCTCTTCAAAATCCAGGGTCATGGTTTTGTTGTTTTTTAACAATAAAAATAAAATAACAGACTGGGGAGGATCAAGGCGATGATAGGCAAACTCTTCTGCGGCCAAGCGTAGTGCTGGGAAAATGATGGGGTGTAAAAGTACTTTATAGCAGCAGCAGGTTGCAACATCCTTTAACTGTCATCCTCCTTCTCTTTTTTAACTGTTTGGCAGCAGTAGCTCATATGTGCAGGGGTGAGAATGCTGAACCTCCCAGTCCAGGTGCAGGTAGGGGCCACTGCAGTGTGTTGGCTGGCCGAAGGATAAAGGAGAACCATGGCTTTGATTTGCGGCTTTTGTTTCCCTTTTCATGCTAAAGTACTTTGCTAGGTGAGCTTTAGAAATTTTGTTGCTTTGTCAGACATGGTAGGGCTTCAATGTCACCTCAGTGAGCCCCTGGTAGAGTGTGACCCTGAAGGATCTTCTATCTCAGAAAAGGCCAGTTCAGGATGAGTAAATAAATATGCCTTTGCTTGAACTTTCTGGCTTCACATCAGGTTGCTGTGCATCCCTTGCAGAGCTGTAGACTTGAAGCTGAAAGAGTATTGCAGGCTGCCAAACACGTGGTGTCATGGGCAGAATGGAAGCTTCGCATAAGGCTTAGCAGGGAGACCCTCCTGCTGAGTCATGAGGTACAGAAAGGACCCCCTTGTTTCCTAAACTACTTCTCAGAAAGGAGTCTGGGTGCAGCTGGATCCAGTCTTAGGCCCAGGCTTGGTTAACAGTTTATGTCTGAAGGATTGTGCAGGTGTGATTGAACCTCTGTATGACTTTGTCCCACAGGATTAAGGATGGCAAACCAAATATAATGATATGAATAAATGATTTATTTAAATTGATTATGGTAATGATTAGACTAAAAGACCTTAATTAGAATTTTTTACTACACAGTACAGGTAGCTATAACTACTTTTATAGTGCACTATTTGTTGAAGCAATTATATTAAAGTGAGCAAAACCAATTATTAAGTAGAGATTGATGTTACTCACCCATACTAATGATCATGGGCAAATCTCTTTCACTCAGCCTTGAGAAGCTTGTGTTTTAAGTGCCAGTTTTACTTTAAGTTTTTTTAAGGTTGTGAAAGAAAATTCTTGTAGTCAGAATGCTCAGAATATGTTAAACACTGTCACAAGACACATTTTATGCTTAGCTAAGACAAGCATGTCAGGTGTTCCCAGTGAGAAGGTTTACGCTGGAGGGTGTTTCCCTGCTTGCTGAGGTGTTCTTTCCCATTGGCAAATCTCTTCTTTACATGCCTTACTTTAGGCATTTCAGTATCTCTGTTGATGCAGCATTCCTGTTTTCTGCTCATGCTTCTTCTTTAACACCCAGGTTTGGATTTGTAAGCTAGATTTAAGTTGCTTCAGTTACTTAACTCTTTTCTGATGCTATTTTTAATGAGAAGAAAAAAATGCTGTTGCTTAATTGCTTCGTTAGGAAGACAACACTGACTTAAAATTTTTGGCAGTACATTTTGCTTTTTTCCACTCTGCACCTCCTGGCTTGTGGTGAAATACAGAATTTGGCCCCTTAATTTCAAAAAAACTTGTGCTTTCAGTAGAGGTTAAGACTAGATTGGCAGCATTCTCGCAATCCATGCTTCTACACTGGAGGACGAGGCAGTTTTACCATTTCAGGAGGCAATGCCTGTGGCCTTTTGAAAACTGATGTGTGGTGTTGGTGTAGTTTCTTCTCAGTTTACGCCCATGAAGATTGTTCCAGTGTATGTGCTAATGGAAGTGAGATATTACTGTTTGACATAAAGAAGTACGATATGAAAAAGGAACACTGAGAAAGCCTCTATGCAGTCCTTCCTTTTTTCACTCTGCTACAATCTGCAGAACACAGGCACCAAGTCCTGTGAGGAGCATCTGAGGGAGCTGGAGGGGCTCATCCTGGAGAAAAGGAGGCTCAGGGGAGACCTTCTCACTCTCTGCAACTCCCTGACAGGAGGGGGGAGCCAGGGGAAGGTTGATCTCTTCTCCCAGGTGACAAGTGACAGGACCAGAGGAAACGGCCTCAAGCTGGGCCAGGGGAGGTCCAGGTTGGATACTGGGGAAAAGTTTTTCACCAAAAGGGTGGTTGGGCACTGGAACGGGCTGCCCAGGGAAGTGGTAGAGTCAACATCCCTGCAAGTGTCCAAAGGGCGTGTGATGTGGCACCAGGGGACATGGTTCTGTGGTGAACACAGTCGTGCTGGGTTGGCAGTGGGACCCAGTGATCTTAGGGGGCTTTTCCAACCTCAGTGATTCTGTGATTCATTTGGGTGTCAGGTTTTATCTCTGCGCTACAACCAGCTTCTGATATAGGAATACATTTCTGTAGACAAGTATATGTACTTTGGAAATTTTAACTATGGAAAGTTAAAGCTAGTTTTATAAACCTAACCACCATCCAGCCCTGCCCAGTCAATATTAAGAGCTTGAGGCCTTGGCTGTATGAATGGTTTCTTCAAACCCTGTCCTTGCATCAAGCAAGTTGCTGTGAACCCAGCATTCATGAGCAGGTGCTGCAGCGCTGAAGGTGCTTCAGCACACCCCAGGAAAACATAAGGCCTGTGGGCAGTAGTACCAGTCCATACAGTTCACCTTGCAGAAGCTTGTTCAGGTGTCCACACTCCTTTTCATCAGAAGAAGTTTGTAAGACAAGTGGTCAGCTTTCATTTTCTGTGCCAGAGGATGTCACCAAGTGTGGGAGGAAGCGGCAAAACACAAGCTGTGGAAATACTGAAATCGGAAGTAAGGAAGAGAGTCTGGCAAAGGTTTTATTTAGGGGGTGAGGGCTTGCCAGAGGAGTGCTTTGGCCTTTTTTGAGATATTCATCTGTCACTCAAACACTGGTCATGTAAAATGTGATGTGCCTTGTCTGCAAGTCTCAGATACATTTGTAAGACCCCAGTTGCAATGCTCAGTCTTGAATTCCTTCCAGATGTTTCTTCCATAATATTACCTGTGTCTGTAGCAGTCCATGCTCTCCATGTAGGTAATACTGCAAATAACAAGAAAATATTATTGTGATTCATTTGGCAGTTGAAATACCTCAAATCTACAAACTTCTAGTCATGATAGGGTCCTTAAAAAGACATATTGATCCTGGAAAGCAATAATTTTCACTTGATATCTTTACTCTGACATTTGGTTGCTGATTGCATTTTTATGCAATGTTATCAATGTTATACAAAGTATGCCTTTATTCCATGTAAAATAGACCTCATTTTTTATTAGCACAGAATTTTTATTCATTCATTAGTGCCAGCTTTTTTAATGACAGGTGAGTAAGTTAATGCACATTGCCTCCATTTTTATCCTCAGTAAAAATATGCAAAGAAATTGGTTCCTTGGATTGCAGTCTTTGTTTTACCCTTTTTTTTGCACATCCTGAAGCCAGCATGTGTAATTCAATTTTTGCAGTAGTGAAGCAGTTGTGATGTGCAGTTTCTAGCCTGAAATGATGCTGATGTGTAGCCATCCCAGCACAAACTACAAGAATCACTGTTAGCAACATCCAAGTTACCTGTTTTCCTAGGGTAACCTTGCAGCCTGGTATAGAGTGGGATTTTTAAGAAGGACAACCATTCTGTGGGAGCCCAAGAGCTTCCATTGTACTCCTTTGTTTTATCCAAGCACCAAAGGAAACTTACCTGCTGCTTCTGTCTGGATGCTGCAGTTTGACTCCAAGACCAGGCTGGATAGGGGCTCTGAGAAACCTGGTCTAGTGGAAGATGTCCCTGACCACGGCCAGGGGTTGGAATGGGATAGTCTTTAAGGTCCCTTTCAGCCCCAGTCATTCCATGGTTCTATGATTCTGACTGAAATATGCTATTTTCATAGTGCCAAGCTTTTTGCAAGTATTTCTCAGACAAATACAGAGAAAATACTCTGCAGAAGATATTTAGGTTTTCAGTAGTACTCTATATAACTGTTACAGACAGATTGAGAGCCAAAGCTTTTTCAAATGAAAGCAGCTGTCGAAAAAAGAAAAAAATCAGGATTTTGCTCCTAGGCGTGCTATATCCCTGCCACCAGACCTGATCCAGTGTAGATCACAGTGGTCCAGACAAGGGATTTTTGGTTGGAATATGTGAAGCAGCTAAAGGGAGCAAAGAGTACATGCTTTCTTTGCATATTTTCAGTTTTCAGATTCAGTCTTCTCCCTGACTATGGATATTGCAAGGCAGTGCATGTGTCCTTTCTGGCAGCAGGATGTGGAAACAGTTGGGCTAGGGTGTCAAGGACAGGTTTTTCCTTATGGTGATGAGGTGTGGAGGTCTTGCAAACACAATCCTTTTGCTCTGGGAAGGATGCTTTACCCCCTGCCAGGTGTCTTTTGGGGGCAATAGCTGCTGTTTCTGAGAATCTCACAGTTTGGCTTTCTCCCACTCCTGTCCATCTCTGGCACTAGGATGCTAGAAAATGCATCACCAGACATGTTAGTGGGGAACTAAAGTTGTGGAATCTGCTCCTGGCCTGTTGCTGTAGGTCATTTTACTCAGGATTACGCTGAGCCATCCCCTAAGCTGATCTCTGAAATTCTGGCAGGTGTCACAGCTTATGCTACCATGGTCATGTGCCAGTCAGGAGAAAGGGTTGAAAATCTAGTCCATTGTGATTAACTGCTATTATGTCTGGCAGATGTTACTTGTTCCATTAAAAAGAAAGTGTTTTTTTGTTTTTTTTGTTTTGTTTTGTTTTTCCCTCCCTCTTAGGTGGAACGTATTGGGTATTCAAGGAGCCTTACTTAGCCTCTTTGTGGAGCCAATTTACTTCTCTAGCATCATCTTGGGGAGTTTATATCATGGGGATCATCTATCCAGAGCCGTTTACCAGAGGATAGCAGAGATAGAAGATCTACCACCTCTTTATACACTCAACAGACCTTTACTTAGTGGCAAGTATCTAATGGAGAAGGCCGTGCCGGTAACCAAGTCTGTTCCAGTAGCGATGTGACTTTGCAGTTCTCAAAACCTTACAAACTGCGTGCTGTGAGTAAACTGCTTGCTGGTTGCAACAAAGAAGCTGTGATCTAAACATAATACAGACAGTCAGAAATACCATAGCAAGGACCCTTAAAAGTTGGAAAGAGCTGGGGGATGAATGTTTCGATGAGGCTTGACATCATTCCTGTCCGCAGCGTGCTCTACCAAGATGTGAGATGAGTTGAAGGCTTAGGGAAGCCTCTTCCCACCTGTGGAATAGCATGTTAACACTCACTGTCACTTCTCTTGCATGGCAGATATTTGTTGAGTGGTTCCATCATTAATCGGTATGCCAAGATAGACACAATTTCTAGATCAATAATCAACTCAGAATGGATGGGGATAACATCTCATCTGTCTTAAATTCTAAAATGGCTTGTTACAGTAATGCTGTAAAAGCTTTAAAACTGAAATCTCATCCTCCCTCTGATTGTGTGCATTGCTGTTGTGGCTTAACCCCAGCTAGCAACCAAGCCCCTGACAGCCACTCACTCAGTCCCTCACCAGCAGGACCGGGGAGAGGATTGGAAGGCTAAAAACCACAAAACTCGTGGGTTGAGATAAAGACAGTTTAACAGGCAAAGCAAAAGCTGTGTACACAAGTAAACTAAAATAAGTAAGTCATTCTCTGCTTCCCATGGGCAGGCAGGTGTTCAGCCACCTCCAGGAGAGCAGAGTCCCATCCCACCCCACAGTGACTTGGGAAGACAAACACCATCACTCTGCCCCAGCTGAAACCAGCACAACTGCATGTTTAAAGTTTTACATGGATTTTTAAAATAGGTGTAGGGAGGGAGTGGGGAAAAGAGCATTTTGAACTACGAGTATTTCTTTAAATAAGAAAGGTAATTAATAAGGATTCCCTGATCTAGAATGTATAAAAATGTTAAGTAACGTATTTATCCTTATATTAGCAATTAAGTAACAGTTACAACACTCACTACCAAATATCTCTAATGGTAGTATGGCCACAGTAGATGATGTGTGGACTGTTTCTGCCTGATTTAGGGGAATTTTTATCAATCCTTCAAGATGGCAGGTTTGGGGCAGAGTGGGATGAGTTTTTGTTTTTCTTTTCACAGCGTATAACAGCACCTTGTCTTCTTTAAAATCATCTTTCTGCAATGGTGATATCATCTATTTGCTATGAAATAGCACCATCTGTTTAAACAGTTCAGCCAGGACTTGCTGAGCAGCAGAGAGAAGAGAGTTCAGAAATGTTCTCAGCTTTTGAGTTTTCACAAAAACGCACATCTCAAAAACATACAGAAAACTTCTTTAGGAGGTTGGGGGGAGAACTGTGTTGATGTATTTTGTTTTACTAGCTCAGTCTTGAAGGCTAATCTTCTGACTTATGCTGTTAGGTTCAGCTGGGGCACTTGTGTAGCTGCCCATCTGCCCTTGGATTCATATATTTTTTAGTGTATTCTTACCTGGAATCAGCGCTGCAGAAATACTATCCCTAATTCTATGTTCCTTCTTGTACCACACACAGAGCTGTGTGACTTATTTCTACCAGAGGGATGAACCAAAACAGAAATATCTGTCTTTCCCCACTGTTCCACCTGCTTAGCTGAGAAAGTACTGTAAAAACTGGTTTTCTTCTTATAAAACAAGTTTTATGTCTGCTGGGGCAATTGCATTAAGTCAAAGTTATTTTAACTTTGGGATATTGTTATGTGCTGCTAAAAATTGTCTTTTCATCATCTTTCTTTCTTTCGAAGAGATTTTTTTTTTTTTTACTTGCTGATTATCTTGTCACCACTGTAAGACCAAGATTTTAAGGTACAACCCACCCAGCCCAGTATTCTTTTCCACAGGTAGTTAGGCAGTGAAAAGCGAAAGGAAATATTAACCCTCTGCAGATATTTTGGGGAATCACAGTGGCAATCTGCAGATCAGGGACATCCCGAGTCAGGTATTGAGAATCTTTGTGTTTAGAAATCCTTAACAGATCCTTTGTCAGAATCCTTTGTCAGCTTCCGGTTCGGTTTTTTTAACTGGTTTTAACTCTTTACCATTTGCAGCCTCCTTGAGTAAGGAGGGGCTGTGGAATGTGCAAAGATCTGTGCAAAGGAACTTTCTGCTAATTTAATTAGATGTTCCTCAGTGCTCTGTGTGATCTGGGCTATAGGAAGTGGTCATGACACTCAGTTTTCTGTACCTCTGAGATATTCCTTCCTACATAAGTCCTATTTTCTGCAAGCTGAAGTGTCTTAGTCTACTTTGTTGTTCCTTGCACAGAGACCCTTTCATGTAAGGATCATACCTTTCATTTTGCACTTCCATTTTTGGGCCAGTGACACCAGGGCAGCACCTGATACTCCAGGTAAAGCAGCAATACTGATTTATGTGGTGGCATATACTCTGTTGAGGTCCTTGATCCTTCACTAATAATTCCTAACATTCACCTTGATTACTGTTGGTCCTTGAGCTGACCTTTTGGTAGAACTGAATATTAGAAACTAAAATCTCATTCCTGAATGCTCCAATCCTGCTCCAAGTCCAGCACTCCTCATGCAACACTGCTTTGAGGTTTTATCTCGTGTTTTGCCTAATATTTATCTGTGAGGAATTTCACCCGCCTTTTTATTGCCCAGACACCCAATGTGTGAGCTTTTTTCTGCTACTCTTTGCAATTCCTTCTCTTATTGACTCTTTAAAATAATTAAGTATCATCACCAATCTTAATCACCTGGGCTTTTACCCCTGCACACTTTCCAGATCAGCACAGAGCTGGAAGCTCTCCAGCTGTGTTGCCTCTTCACAAGGAGACCATCTTCATGCAGGTGTTAGTGAATTCTGGTTTTAATAGACAAAAATAAATCCTTCAGCAGAGGACCTTTGGGGATTTTTTGGCCGTTCCCATGGTACCTTATCCTCCTGTTCACATTGGTATTTTTCAGCTCTCTGTCTCCTTTTAATGAAGCTCTTTTAAGCTCTGTCCTCAAAAAACTGTCAAGATTTATGATTTATATAATCACTGACACAAAGAGCTGTGACCTTTGCTTTTGCTTATTATATCCCTTTATAATAATACTCAGCAATAAGTTCTGAGCAATGTTCTCTAAATAGCTTAGTTATATCAGTTTTCAGTGGAGAGTAAAATATCTGACTTTCTATCCTAGTTTTCTTTCCCATTTCTAGTTTCAGCTTATTGTGCTATTTTCGTGTCTGGATTTTGAGGGGGAAGATATGATCCACCTAAAATTTTATGAGATGCTTTGATTTTTAGATGACCTTCATTCCCTGTCTGTGCTACCCATGATCCACCATCCACCATGAGACTCCTTTGCCATCTCTCCAGGGTTACTGCATACAATTAAGTAGCTGAACAGGTTGTTGTTATTAAAATCTATTTGAAATTCTAAATCTGGGTCAGTTTTTCTTTTTTAGATTTAACTAATTGATCAAAATAACCCAAAGAATGGAATTGTAGAATTGCAATGGAAGTGTAGTGCTTATTCAGCTTCCTCATCTTTATTTGTGAGACTGGGTGTGATGTCACAAGTGTTTTGTAGTACTCAGTGACCTCTATCTGACCCTTATACTTATTTAATAGTGTATGGAATGAAAGCAAAGCTAATAATATAGGTATTATTAGATTAAAGAAAAAACAAGACAAAAAATTGTCATGTGGCAGCAATTTCTTAGCCCTCTTGCCTCAGTAGTTTTGGTAAAACCGACTTTTGTTACAATTCTCAAATTTTTCAGCTTATATTTTTAAAAAATGAGGGATGGTAGGGTTATTTGCTATCATTATTAACTTAATTACTAGTTATCAGTCATAGTGACAAGGTTGATGTAAACCAAGTGTAAATATACAACACTTCAGTGATTGATATTTCAAAGTGTTTGTTTGTTTATTAAATGAGGAATTGATGATAGAAAACAAACTGAATTTCTCTGTGTCATTCAGACCTCATGGGTCTTGCACACTCTCAGTGCTGGGTCCAGAGGTGCCGTGAGATTGAGCCAGCTGAGCCAGTCCTGCTCCCAGGTGTCTGACTTTGTTAGATTGTTTCCAGTATCAGCTAGAAATGCATCCTGCTGTGTTGCTTATGTTCAGTTTCCACAAATCCTCTAGATTTTATTAAGCATAGGGCCTGGCATAACCTTGGAGTAGATTTGAAAGAGGTTCTCAGTGAGAGCTGCGTTAAAGTAAAAAAATGGGATTTTTATTTATGAAAGAACAAATTGCCCTAGTGCTTTGCTCTCTGCTGATGAGGTGACTGAGACATCTTAAACAGAGAGTTTTGCCACCCCTGTGATGCCTGAGGAGTCACACATGCACGGCAGCAGCTGCTGTGACCTTCAAGCACAATACTTCAGCCATTCTGTACAGTCCATCTTCGCAGCACTGGGCTGCTGTGGGGGAATAAATCCTGCCCTGGGCAGGCAGACAGCCTCGTTTTGCACTTGGGTTTGATTGCTGGTGGTTTTGCTTCTCCATCCATAGAGGTGGAGCCATATTTGGAAGGTGTCACATGATTTAACACCTGAGCAAAATGATATGAGTCCTCTCTGGAGTCCTGTGGTTCCCCATCTCTGGGCACGGTGTGCAACAGTGGGCATGCAAAGTAGGGAAGCAGCTGAAACACAAATGGATTTGTGCTCGAAAACTCCAACGTCTGCCAGTTCTGGCTTTGTGTGAAGGGTGCTGAGGATGGGGCTCACCTTTATAGAATCACAGAATGGTTTGTGTTGGAAGGGACCTTAAAGCTTATCTAGTTCCAAGCCCCTGCCATGGGCAGGGACACCTTCCACTAGCCCAGGTTGCTCCAAGCCCCGTCCAACCCAGCCTTGAACACTTCCAGGGTTCATATTTTCACATCCAATTTGAAGTGAGATAAGCAACATGCACCTGAATTCTTACATCAGAGTGAAAGGGAATTGATTGAAGAGTTACAGCTGCCAAACTCTCACAGTGTTGGCTCCTTGCTACACTCAGCTACTGAGTGGGCTCTGAGAGCAGCAGTTTCTTGAGCTGGAGCAGAACAGCTTTTGTTCTGCTTCATAACTATTTGCTGGTTAATGAATTTGTTCACTTGCAAGACCAGATCCTTGTGAGGAGGATATGGCAAGGCACTCCTGTTACTGTCCCCATGAACACTTGCCACAGACCTCTCCATGATCCCCTCCAACAAGGAGGCTGGTTTCTCCAGCAATGCACACTTGCCCTGCTGGGAAGGACAGTAGAGAGCACTTTAGCCAGAATAAGAATGAGATGTCCATGGTGCTACCACCACAAGTCGGTGAGAAATCTGCAGGAGAATGCCCTCAAAGTAAAAGAGCAGTCTTACAAACAGATTACTCCCCAACCAAAAAAAAAAAAAAATAGTCAATAGTTTGTATGTGTTATTGTCCTTAAATATCACTTTCCTTTCAGGTATCAGCAATGCAGAAGCTCGTCAGCCAGGGAAAGCCCCAAACTTCAGTGTGAACTGGACAGTAGGAGACACTGGTCTGGAAGTCATTAATGCCACAACTGGCAAGGATGAGATGGGCCGTGCGTCCCGCCTGTGTAAGCACGCATTCTACAGCCGCTGGATGCGTATCCACGCCAAGGTACGGCCCCCAGGCTGCCACAGGTCCCACTGCCCAGTGCTTAGTGAAATATCTCTGTGTGCTCTCTGGGCTCAGAAGCCACTTTGTGAGCCTGTTTTAAGCTAAACTTGGTGTTAGAATCACAGCATCATCAAGGCCAGAAAAGATCTTTAAAGTCATCAAATCCAACCATCAGCACAGCACTGCCATTGTGTTCACCATTAAACCACCTCCTCTAGTGCCACATCCACACTTTTTTTTTTCTTTTAACACTTCTGGGGATGATGACCCCACCACTTCCCTGGGCAACCTGTTCCACTGCTTTACAACCCTTCCCATAATTTTTTTTTCCTAATACATAATCTAAACTTCCCCTGGTGCAACTTGAGGCCAGTTACTTACTGCCCCACGCAGTAATATAAAAGAATATGTGTTTTTTAACTTACTCTTTAATGTGGTGCTGTCTGGTCCAAAATGCATACCCCTTGGTTTATAGCTGACTAAGCAAAGGATGCTGTCAGGATGCTGTCTCCTTGGAACTTGCCTTCTCATTTTCATTTATTTGGAAGGATAATCCCATTTTCACTGCAGTTGAAACTACTGAGGTTTTCCTTTTTCCTCTCAGAAAGAAAAGCTACTGGAAAGCATGTCTGTGGCTTTTTGGCCTCAACCATTTTGTTTGGTAGATCCTTACATTGTTTTAATATTAGTTGTTTGAATAACTCAGTCACTCTCAAACTGTTTGGCTTAATAGGGTCTTGTCTCTCTTCTTTTCTTGTCTGTAATCCCCACAGCTTTCCTCCAGCTTGCGCTCAAAGATCCTCAAGCCCAACCTGTACCACGATACCAAGCAAGGAGCCACTGAGTATCAAACTGCCAAAGAGTGTTTGTTTAAAGCATTCCTGAAGGCAGGACTTGGAGCCTGGGTGGAGAAGCCCATAGAACAAGATCAGTTTTCACTCACGGTCTAATTCACAAACTGCACATCACTTTGGAAAGGGAGTTGTTCTGGAAATTCCTGGTGTCCAGCATTGCTTTCTGGCATCTCCACAGCCATCAAAACATCTTTTTGCTGTTTGGAGTTGGGTTTCTTTGGGGTTTTTTTGAAACTTCACAGTAACTGTTTCTGTTTTGCCTGAGTATTGAAACTCAATGATGATCTGACACATAATTGTATATTTTGTTATAGGAAAGTAATTTCTGGTGTATTTCTAGAAATACTTTTGCTGTAGAAAACTTGCAGTAAGGCTGTCCTTACTGTATACAATGACTCATTTTTTCTGGGTTAAAATAATTTCTTTTTTTAATTCAGTGTCATCAAGTGCATGAAGAAATTAAAAGTTTCTCTAGGTTTTACACCACACTTTTAGGAAGTAGCTTAATTTTTTAAAAATAGGTGACAAAGCTGATTCTACTGCTCTGTTAACTTGTTTTTGAACTGCAGATATTTTTAGCACATAGACAACAGAGCCAGAATGGAGTCTGGACAGCTAGTTTTTTCCCAATTCCTTGCTCTTTAAAGCCAGCTGCTGAAAATTTCATGTCTTTGATGTATGTATTTATTAGTCTGTGACCCAGTTTTTAACATGCAGCTTTTTATTCTGTTTTTAAAAATACATTTACCTCCCATTTACACCCATTGTGAAGTCTTCATTTTTTTTTACCATTGTAAACTGGAAACAGCAAAAGTAATTATTTGTAAGTTAAGAAGTTCAGTCTATAATGTGCAGAAGCCTATAACATTTAGAAGTAGGTGACTTGTATATCCCAGGAACTCATCAGAATACAACCTTTACTGTAACAGTAATGTGACAGCTTAAAAAAAATTTGCTCATTTTAAGGGCAATAAGCCTGAATTGCCAAAACCAGTACCCTGTTGGGTATTAATGAGAAACTCTTGGAATGGACAAAACAGTTGTTAAAACTTATTTCCTGGGCATTATATCTGCTTTCACCCAAGTTGTTGTGTCTCTGAGGTTTCGTTGCCTTTTGGCTTTACATATGTGATGGGCTTCATGAAGCTAATTGGGTGCACTCATTTGTTTTGACTCTTACTTTAAAAAGTGTTTTTCCTAAAGGTGTAGACACTTCTGCTTTATGTCAAACTGTAAGATAGAAGCGGAATATTGTGAGGTCCGTTCGATGAACTGCTGCACAGGAGGAGTTCTTAAAACTGCTTTTTAGTTCATGACATCAGTGGCAGATGAGGTGATGTCTGGTATGGGACGTGCCAAACACATCCCGTGGCTCGTGCCCATGGAGGTGTCACCTGTGCTCTCTGAAGAGCATCTCAGAGACCCTCTGTGCTCCCTGTGCAAACCAGGTGATGCTTCATGGCATGGGGCTTCTCCTGACCAAACCAAATCCAACCAAACCAACACTCCAGCTCTTGGTTCCTGTTCTCTGCTTCACTGCCCTTACCTGTGCCACACAGGACATCAGACCAGCAGGCTAGTCCGTGCTTTGAAGTCAAGGGTTGCTCATAGGCCCACATTGGGTCGGAGGTGCAGTTGGAACTGTGCCGGCGCCTCTGCGGAGCAGTAGAGCGGAGCAGGAATCAGTTCAGCCACATGGCCAAAGCCTGCATGTTGTGGAGCAGTAACTGGAGCCAGGTACCTCAGCCCCAGCACCTCTGGGGTTAGCAAGTACCTGGGGTGTTGGAGACTTTGGTGTAAAACCACTTAGGGACAATCATGAATGCCAAGACATTACTGCTCAAGTAGGAACCTATTTTCCACTTCAAGAAGTGACCAGACATGAAAATCACTCGTGCATTAGTTGAAGCCTCAGGGTTAATGTCTTGGAAGTAAGGCACTGAGGTGCCAACAATACATTTGGGTGATTCTATGGATAATAGCAAGCACTGGTCTGGGAGGGCAAGAGAGTCTGTGACCTAGGGATCCCCTCAGAAAAGTCTGATGCTTCCAGAGGTTACTGCCTTTTCCAGATGCCAGGGGGACAGGCTGCAAGAGATGGGCTGTGTTAATTCACCCTCATGGGTGGCTTCAGTTACCCTGTCTGCTTCTCATTAAAACTAAAAGCACTCCCATGGCCCCTGCAAGCCCAACAAGGCTCTTGCAGTCATCATCCAACTGAGGTGTACACTGACCTATTCCAAAAGGAATTTAAATGCGTGTGGTCAGATTTTGCAAGCACTGGGGCATTGGCCTTGTCTTGTTCGTGTGGCAGAAGTTCTGTTTAGGGGCTGTAGTTGAGTATGGGAATGTTTCTGCAGGGTGGAGGAAAAGCTGTTCATACCGTGTGCATTTTCTCGAGGTCATTACTGCTCTTAGGTGAAATACACATTTTTAAGGGACTCATTTGAAAGTTGGTGTCTCTCTGAAATTTTTTTGAGGACTAGAAAAGTAGTGACTCAAACTATTTTTTTTTAATGAAGTCAAAAATATGAGCAAAATATTTGTGTTATTATAGACTTAGTTTTTTAAGCTGTTCGAATAAACAATCAGAATTAAACTGTAAAGGAAATATGTTCCATGCCAAAACCTTTTGACAAAGGAGTGGTGTCAGGTTATTTATGAGGAATGAGTTGTCCTGTTTATAATTCTAGGATTTTAAAAAGAAGTTTTCCAGGGTTATGTGCAATCCATATCTGTCTTCTGGGAGTCAATAAAATACTGCTTGGCTTCCTTCAATCCCTCATTCCTTTTTGTGCAGTTCACACACAGAAGGCAGTTGGGAGGGTTCCCTGCAAATCACTATCACTGAGCAAGAAGGGATAGTGATGTATATAATTTCAAGTGACTGCAAAAGATAAGGCAACTTAGCCTCTGGCAGTTGCCAGATTTTGTGGGCGACCAGTGCTGGAAGGCTGAGGGGTCTGGAAAGCTGGGTGGGTAGGAGCTGGCCTGCACAGGGGACTTGTACTGCTGCTCTAGGAGCTGCTTCTGTTCTTTTACTTCCCCCCCGTATTTTTGATTGAATATTTATCTAATTATTTTGATTGAATATTTATATAATTGTAATTGAGTGTTTGTCTCAGGATCTTCAAAGGACTTAGAGCAACAACTTTAGTGTTGAATACTTGAAATCTAATTTAAGATGTTTTTTCTCCAGACAGTAGTCTGGCTATAGTAAAGTTTGTAGGTTATGAAAGTAGGTAATTTTAAATATAGATGTTTGAAATATATATATACATATATATATATATATTATGCAGGATCATTTTAAGAAAATCTGGGCCTAAAGGTTAACACTTGAAATATTGCTTATGGCTATACTCAGGACCTGGTAATAACTGTAGATGACTTCTTACTGCTTGTGCCTGAGTGTTTCATGTAGAGCCTGTCAGCCACACTTCTCCCCCAGCGGTGTGGATGTCGCACAGGTAGTGATGGGAACGGTGACTCCACTTGCTTAGGGGTGTGAGCACTGGGGTGTCTGGACAGCTGGCAATTCTCATCTTCTCCTTCTCTTAGAGAAATCTTTTCATGGCTGGTTACTTCATAGGAAGCTCAGCAGTAGATTTTTGGGTGCTGTTGCTCTAAATTGAAAATAACTTGCTGCTGAGAGGGTGAGCATCTCAGAACTGGTGTTGCATTTCATCAGTCCAGTTCTGAAGACAGGCTGGGAGAGCTTGGGGTGTTCACCTGGAGAAGAGAAGGCTCTGTGCAGACCTTAGACACCCTTCCAGTGTCTAAAGGGGGCTCCAAGAGAGCTGGAGAGGGACTTTGAACAAGGGCTTGGAGTGACAGGACAAGGCAGAATGGCTTCCCACTGACAGAGGGTAGATTTTGATTGGATATAGGGAAGAAATTCTCCCGGTGAGGGTGGAGAGGCCCTGGCACAGGTTGCCCAGAGAAGCTGTGGCTGCCTCACCCCTGGAAGTGTCCAAGGCCAGGTTGGATGGAGCTTGGAGCAACCTGGGCTAGTGGAAAGTGTCCCTGCCCATGGCAGGGAGGTGGAACAAGATGGTCTTGAAGGTCCCTTTCAACCCAAACCATTCTATGATTCTGTGATGTCCAAGAGTGCTGTCTATCCCAGGGAGAACCCCAAACTTACCCTGCTCTCAGTGCAAACATGCATGAGTTAAAACTGTTGGTTCAGAGTGTTTGGTAGCAAGAGGCGGAGCCTGTGTCATGGAGAAGTGCTGCCTTTGGAAACCAAACTGTGTTTAAAAAAATAACCAGCCAGGAATTGAGAATCAGGTCTAAGAATTGACTTAGTCACAGTCACCACATAATTAAAATTTTGGGTTTTTTAAATATCCATGGTTTTCAAAATAGTTGATTATTGCCATTCCTTAAATTAATGTTTGGAAGGCTCATGCTTGCAGAGAAGCTACACTTTGCATTCTTTGTGTTTTTATCATTATAAAGCTGTCCTCTGTGAAAATTATCCCAAAGTTTACTGGAAAGGAAGAATTGCAATTCAGGGATACAGTCAGAACAAAAATGTCTCATGTCGCTTAAAACCTAAAAACCCACAGAAATAAAATGTATAAAATACAATTATCCTGTCTCAGAATCACTGTGTGTTTTTTGTTGGGTTTCTTTATCTATTTATTTATTTATTTATTTATTTATTTATTTTCTAATAGGAAATGTTTTCAGTTGAGCTTAAAAGATTCCTGTGGGGGAAGAAGGTAATGTTGATCCTGGAGTTACCTAGAGCTAACAGAGGCACAGGTTTTGGTAAGGACACAAGGAAGATTTTGGAAGGGACACTGAACTCTGTGCCACAGAGCTGGAAGGGGACAGTTTCCTGGGCTTGGTCCCTGTCCTACTGGTGGCTCAGTAGGATGGATGTGCTCAGCCATTGCTGAGTCAGCATCTGATGGAAGCAGGAGGAGGAGGAGAGAGAAATTAAAATTGCTGCTTTCTCTAGTTTCTAATGTAGAAATGATGGCACAGGATGGGAAATTTGCTGGAGAGGCCCTTGGGCAGGAGACATGGGGAGCATGGACCAAAGGAATTACCCACTTGGCTTGCTGCCCTTCCTTTATGCAAACAACTGGTCTGGAGTATTTCCAACAATTTTGGGTTGATTCCCCATGCAAGAAAGTCATGTGGGTCTCTGGGCAGTCAGGCTGGGTATTTAGAGCCACCAGCTGGGGAGGGTGTTTCATCACTAGGCAGGTGTTTGTCCCTAAAATACACCGGGGGGGGATGAAAATCAGTCCCTTAGTACATCCACTGGCGTTGTGTGCCTGAGCCAGTATGGTGCTTCCAATAAAACTGCTGTTTCCATCACTTCTGTTGAGCTGGGAACGATGCAAACCAAGGGGGGCTGCAGGAACCGAGCTGGGGCTGGAATCCTGGACCTGGCAGGGCTGTGGGGAGCAGATAGGACACAAGTTCCTTGTTGGGTCATGTCAGTGCATGGTGTTCTTTAGAGCCTTCACAGCCAAAGGGCTGTCCTGTCACCTGTGAATGAACGGCCAGTTAATTGCACCGGCAGCATTTGCATAGGCAGGAAGGAGTCCTGTGGGTAGTCGTGTTTTTGTTTTCTTCAGTCATTCCAGGAAAGAGGAATTGGGAGCCATGTTTGCAGCCAGCCTCAGCAGATGGAACAGTTTAAGGAATATCTGTTCTCTGGAGGGAAAGATCCACAGTCAATGTCACTGCACTGTTTTCACATTTTTAATATTGTCGTTGTTATCATACCAATATCATTTCTGTTGTAGTTTGACTGAGGCATCCTTAGCAAATTTAGGATCCAAGGGGTGTGTGTGTGTGTGAATATGTACTTATACAGACATATATATATATATTGCTGTATATTATTTGCATTAAGCAGTTATTCTTCCCCCATCTTCCTGTGTGATAGTGCAAATACATTGGTTTTACCTACCTGGTGTAAGGATATTAAAGAACACTCTCAGATACTGTCCTTGACACTTACTTTCTCCATTCATAACCCCAACTTTGAAGGTTATACCTCTGGTTTGTTGCTTCCCTTCCAGCACTCTTGTTCCTCTCCCAGTGTCACCCCTGAAGCACAACCCATTGGTTGATTATTCTAAGCAATGACTGTTTTGCATACTACCTTGCTTTGTTTAAGTAATGTTTGTACAGAGATTTCAAAAATATAAAGATCTATATCATTGCTAAGTTTCATCATTTTTTTTATATCAATATTGCTGGTGGCGGCAAAACAATAAGTGAAACATCACAGATACTGTGCATGTCCTTAAAATGGTGGTTTTGGTTACATCCTGAAGAGCTGGCTAGAGCATGGGAGAGGGGAAGGCAAGAAAGTATGTGACAGGTCTGACACTCCACTGTAGACACATGGCCTGTGTCACAGTGTGGGAAGGGCCGTGCCACTGCTGCTGCATGTCAAAAATGCTGTTTTTCACTCAAATCCCAAGTGGGTGTGTCCCTGACTTCTGCAGACTTGTAGGTGGTCACCAGCATTTCCATCTCAGCCTGTGTCTGGCACTGGGTTTGGATCATGCACATGGTGGTAGCCTCGAGCCCTGCTGTGGTGAGAACTGGGTGAGCCCCATGAGGTGCCAGCACTGCCGCTGCCCGGGGTGGGAACCCAACTCCCCACGGCTGGGGATGGCAGAAAACCAACCACCTGATGCTCACCTCTAATCAGCACCTGTCCCAGTAAAGCAGGAAAGTCTGGTCCTAAATGGGCTGCCCTTGCATCCTGCTCAAGGGTCAGCTCTGGAGAATCTGTCTCTCTGCTCAGTTGGCCAGGCACAGAAATGTCAGCTCAGCTCAGATCTAGGGCTGCAGCAAAGGCTGAGGAAGGGCAGGGAGCCACTGACATGTGGCCGGTCTGGATCCAGCCCTCTGGAAGCAGGTGCATAACTCACAGGCCACTGAGACAGTGCTCTCGCCATGTACCTTTTCATGCACCAACAAAGCCAGCTGTTCGTCTGACCCTGCATGGAGGAAATTCATCTTAAAAAGGAGTTAGATCCAGGTCAGTTCTGCTCCACAGCCAGCTGCTTGTGGGACTGACATGGATCGTAGCCCTCAGGCAGGTTTTTGTTCTCTCCATCACCTAGTTTATCAGATCAGTTTCTGATTAGGAACAGGAGCAAGGTGGGAGATCCCCTGCATAGGTGATGCACCCTTTTTGGAAAGACCCATTGTTAAGCTCTGTGACCTTTCCTAGGAACAACAGGGAAAGCAAAGACCAGGCATGTACAAAAGAAAACTCCATCAGTGTGAAAGTGATTTCTGAGGTGGTGACTTGATGGGTTTAGGTTGGACTTGATGATCTCAGAGGTCTTTTTCAGCGTAATTGATTCTCTGGTTCTGTGCTACTGTCACTAACTGCATGCTCCCCAGCTCAGCCACAACTTGGATGACACCGGATAAGTGGCACCATGTCAAGAGACACCAGACCCAAAAGCAGCTCCTGGCCAAGGCATGTTTCCCCACAGCCTGGTGGCGCTGGGTTTTGTCCAGCCAGGTGACATCCCCTCCTGCTGGGGCCATCTCCGCTCAGGGATCTGTTGTACCAAACTCAGCGGTAGGTACTTGATGGAGGGCGGTTACAAAGGGAGGTGGTGATGGCTGGGGCAGGAAGGGCAGGTGGAGGAGCTATTCCCCTGAAGGTGAAGCTGTGTTTACTCAGTTTACTTGACTTAGCAAATCAGTGCCTTGTGGCAAATCCCTCTGTGAGTTGTATGGAAAGGTTATGGGAGAGCCAAGTCTGGTGTGTTATCAGAAGCACCAGCCTGCAGATACAGTAGTGTGTTTGAATCGACATTTTTTTTTTTCTATCCTCTATCTAATCTCTACCACAGCCTCATAAAAAAGCTGGGCTCTGAATTTCAGTTCCAGACTCTGCAGATGGCCAGAATCACTGCAATTCACCCATGCCCCTGCCGCAGTGGGAACTCCGAGGTGTGACCTTGTTGGCACTGCTGCTGATTTGGCTCTTCCTGTTGAGAGATCAGCCCAGACACGGTGACCTTGGCTGCTGAAAACATGGGTTCTCTCCTTCCCAGAGCTTGCACTGAAGTGGGCTCTGTGGGTCACCATTCCCAGGGCTGCTGTTGGCTGGCACGCGCCATTATCCCCAGCCTCCTCACAGGCAGGAACAAGGCTCTGTTTGCAACCGTGGTTTGGCTTTGCGTCTTCAGGGTAAACACACGAGACTCTAAACCAAAGCAAACAAACAGACTCTCACACACTTACTCCCAAATAATCTGACCACTGAGGTCACATGCCCTGACAAAGCAGCATTTTGAGAAAATGTCCACCACTGTGGACAAATGTGCACCAATCCTTTTACACACACCTCTAGTTTAAGGTAATTTTTAGCTGGTTCTGACTACCAAAATAATTTATTTTCAATGTACATCTCCAGTGTGTATTTTTTTTAATACATACACACCCAATGTTTCCTATCTAAACTACAGTAATCATGGCATGGGGTCAAAGATGCACAAAGCCAAATTCGGTGCACAGTGCCTTAGGCACAGGAATGTTCCTTCTTGACAGCTTTCCATTTTACATACAGGTATCAAATATCAATTTATACTCAGTATTAAAAAAATTACTTGTAAAATTTAACTTAAAGACTATAAATTATTCAAAATCATGTTGTTTCAGTGCTAAATTTGCCTTCCAGATGTCAAACATTTTTACCAAAGTTAAGCATAGTAAATGCATGGCCACAGGTGACAAGCTACTTACTTTATCTAGTCCAAGAAATAAATAAATAAAATATAAAATAAAAATAGTATGAGAGGTAGATGGACTCTTTGGACTCTGCAAGACTGAAAGTGTATGAGGGCACATCATCATGATCATCATCATCATGGCTAGGCTTCGCAAATGAAGATTTGGGAAATGCTCTATCCACATTTGTTACAAGCATGCTGGTGGCTAATAAGGCCAATGCGAGATAGACACATCCGATTGCAAAAGGCACAACAGAAAGACTCCTTAGGACGTATATTCTGCGAGGTATGGCTTTTTCTGCGTTGTCTTTTCTCCTCAAGAGTGATCCTGCGTGTGTTCTCAAAGGCATCAGCAGCGTTATAGATGGTGTGTCTCCAGACCTCCCAACTGGAGGCCAGAGTACACCAGTTATGATGATCAATATGGCCGAGGCCGAGATGTTGTTTGAGAGAGTCCTTGTATCTTTTCTTCGGGGGGTCCTCTCTTGTGGCAGCCGGTGGCAAGTTCACTATAAAGCAGGATCTTAGGGAGGCAGTGGTCCTTCATCCTTGAGATGTGCCCTGCCCAGCACAGCTGTGTTCTCAGCAACATGGCCTCAATACTTGTGACTGCTGCTTGTTCTAGAACAGATGTATTGGTCACATAATCTGACCAGTGGATGTTTAGAATTGTGCGGAGGCAGTGTTGATGGAAGCATTCCAGGAGACGCAGGTGGTGGCAGTAGATGACCCATGATTCAGAACCATATAAAAGAGTAGACAGCACAATGGCTTTGTAAACACTGATCTTGGTACTTTTCTTCAAGTGTTTATTACAATGAGGGCGCATATAGCTGAGGGGAAAAAACAAAAAAAGTGCAGCACACACTGGAGTGTGTGCAGTATACACTTACAAAGGGAATGTCAAAGGGCTTCTGTTCTTAAACACGTATGGGAGCAGCTGCTGGATGTTTTCAGGTTTGAAGCTAGGCTCTGTGAGAGTGAAAAAATGTGGCATTATATAACTGAGAAGGAAGGTGCAAAGCGCAGGTGTGTGGTATGTTGTTGAAAGTTTGCCATTAGAAAGAATTATACAGCAACTGCTTTTGTCCTGGTACATCTTTGTGTTTGGAGTCTCATGGACACGTTGGTCTCTGCATAACTGAAAGTGTGTGATGATATGCATAGCTGAGCAGGAAAGTGCAGAGCACCACAGTGGGAGAGCAGTTCACTGGCTGCAAGGGGAAAGTGATTGTCACTTGATTGGGATGAGAATAGAAGTTTCCAAATGTAAGGCCCCAGGGATGGCCGAGCAGAGTGGTAAAGGCTGGGAGAGGTGGGTTGTCATGGTTTGAGAGCTCCAAAATCCAATTCCCTAGTCCAAGCCCCCTCCCACATCTCAACCTAGTGTGAGATGGATTGCCAGATACCACACGAGACTCAAAATGGGGGAAAGGGAATATATTACAATGACTGTACAAATAAATACTACAATATATTATATACAATCTTAATTATCTCTACCATGACGTAAGTATTTACACTGGATCAAATCTCTTCTCCCCTCCAAATAAAAGTCCAGGAGGGAAGAAAGAAAGATCCTTTTACACTCTCAGAGCAGCAATGTCTCTAAGGCAGCAGGTTCTCTTCTTCTCATGCAGCAGCTGTAGCTTGATCGCTGCCAGTACACACGAAGGGGTATCCAAGCCCCTTGGCCACTCGTCTTCAAGTGAGGGTCTTATCTTCCGTGGACTGCGTAGCAGGGACAAAACTTGCTTCACCACGTCATATCATGGAGTGTAAGACCCTCGTGAAGGTCCCTTCCTCAGGGGATTCACCCCTGAGTCAGAACATCTTGGGCAGCTTTCAGTTGAAAGGCTTTGCTTCAAGAGTTCTACCAGAGCTCCTGTGCTCTGTCTCAGGCTGCCAGCTTGGCAGCAGCGGCGAGGGGGGGGCCAAGGTCACCCCTCTGCATTCCTTTAATCATTCCGGTCCAGCTTTCCAGGACGCCTGAGCTTTTCAGCTCTTTTCTGCAGTGCTGCTGCAGTTTTAGGACTTCCATTCAGTAGGAGTCCATCCTTTCCAATTAGGAAAGGTCACAAACGAGTTTGGGGTTTTTGGTTCAGTTTCTTACTCCAACTCTGTCTGTAGAGCTTAGGTTTGCTCTCTCTGCTGCTCTCTCTCTCGGCTCTCTCTCTCCTTCCAAAGTTCTCTCTGTTTGCTGCATGTCTGTTGTTGCTGCTCGGTCTTATCTCTCCTGGCTCTCTGCCACCGTTTCTTCGGTCAGTGCAGTTCTGCCACCGCTTTTCAGTATCTCATGCTGCGGCTCACAGTGGAGAAACATCCCCTGGCTCAGCTACAGACACTTAGTCCAGTCTTACACTGTTCCAAGTCTCTGCAGCCCCCCAGGGCCAGAGCCCCCCAGGGGGCTCCTGCCCTCAATCCTCGTGGCTTTTACAACATGGCTACTTCTCTTCCAACTACTACTAACTTTCTCTTCCGTTCTGCTTGTGATATGTTTATGTTTTGCAGAAGCGCTCATTGGGTAAAACTTCAAAACTTAAATGGTCACCGCCCCCTGGGGTTTTACCATTTTATAACTTCAGGGGGAAAACTATTTCCCCCCACCACATGGGTGCACAGGAGGAGCTGCCTGACAGAGTGCCCTCATCCCGTGCTGGGGAAAGACCAGGACTCTTTGAGTGAGTCTCAGGAGAGGTTTGCCCACCCAGCTCAGGGTTGATGTTGCCTATTTCCCCCTGCCAGGGAGATGTGTTGTACCTCGAGCCCCTTGTGTTCCCCGGTTGCCCTCTGCCTGCTGGGGCTGCTCATCAGGGAGAAGCCACGCTGGGAGCTTCATGCCATGGCATTCCTTGTGGAGGTGAGCCTGATGGTGAGTGCTGCCTCGCCAAGCTGCCTCCACTTCTCTGCCCTCTCGCAGCCGCAGCTGCCCAGGATGGTGCCGTGCCCTGTGCTGCTGCCTGGGCCCAGCCCTGTGCGGGTGCAGACTGCTGCCAGCTGGGCACTCTGTCACTGCTCCATGCCTTTCAGGTCCTGGACTGCCTAGACATGGCTGACTGCAGTGAAAGCATCCTGGAGATCCTTTCAAGGCACCTACAGAGCGAATGCAAAGAGAGACGTCGCCTGGTGCTGAGAGGCCTCGTGGTGCTGAGCAAGGATTCCATGATGGTAAGAAGGGGCAGTTTGCTGAAGCCGTGCTGGAATCCTGGGGTGGGGGAGTGCAATCACTTGGGCTTGGCTGGGCTTCGGGAGCTGTGGCAGCTGCTGCCAGCTCTGCTGCCTCCCTGCTCAGCTGCCTGAGTCCCTCAGGACAGGCCTTTGGCCTCTGGGGCCCATGGCAGCACGCAGGGCTGCCCCACAGGAGTGGGGTTGTTGCTATAGCCCTTCATGGCTTCCCAGCACAGCCTTGTGTTCCTCACAGGCCAAAAGAATGTGCAGCCTCTCTGAAAGCTTTGTGGAGCTACTGCAGGATGTGGATGTAGAGGTGGTCGGGATGGCCTTGCCGATGTTCATGAATATGCTGCAGAACAAAGACATCCTAATCTCCAGGCCCACTGCCCCGAAGCTGGCTGAGGCGCTCCAGCCACTCTTTGACAGCGTAAGGCTCTGTGCTCCTAGCCAGGGGTGCCAGGTGCTGCAAGGAAACTTTGGGCCTTGTGGATTTTCAGGCCTGTGCCCAGGGCCTGGAGCAGCTGGTGCTGAGGTCTTTTCCTCTTCCTTTCCATCAGGACAACAGCCATGTGCAGGTCCTCTCCATTCGCCTCTTCCGAAAGGTGATGGAGTTGGTAGTGGCTGAGGGAAAGAAGCCCCTGGAGAGATATGTGAGCCAGAGCCTGTTCCCACTCTTTTTGCACTGGCATGAGGAGAAACAGGGACTGGCAGAGGTGAGGACTTTCTTGACTCTGGTGTCACTGTGGAAGGGGGCTGGGCTGTCTCCTGCCCTGGCACCTCTAAGGCTCCAGTATCCTCCTGGCCTTGGTCCAGGGACACAGGTCCTGTGCCCTGGGCTGCGGTGCCATCTCCTGGACTCTGTTGCTCTGCAGGCCTCTCAGGAAGCTCTGCTTAGTGCAGCCAAGTTTCTGAAGAGGAGGGATCTCAATCAGCTGCTGAAGACAGAGCAGCCATTGAAATTTAGCGAGCGCCTGGTAAGGATGGCCCCGAAGCCCCAGTCCCTGAAAAGGCCAGTCCCCTTGGCAGGCAGCGCCCGGCCAAGGGGTAGAGCCCCAGTCAACCCTTCCCTCCGTGCCCTGCTGCTCTCTCCAGCTGGAAAAGTGGCCGAGTACCTGCACCAGGCCCTGTGGTACCTGGAGAGCCCACAGGAGCCCCTGCGAGAGGCGGCCCTCAAGTTCATTGGTGAGCCACAAGGTCCCTCCCCGCCCCGCTGCAGCTCGGCCCCAGCCCCGGCTGCTGCAGCGGCAGCAGGATGCGGCCCAGGGATGTGCTGGGGAGCCCCGAGTGCCCTGGTGGCTGCTGCCGCCCTGTGCCAGCCCAGCCCTGGGGAGTCCCGAGGCGGGAAGGCCTCGGGCTCAGCCCTGCCAGGGCAGGAGGGTGCGTGGTCGGGCCGGCAGCGCCGCTGGGGGGGAGCTGTGCCGCTGGGGCCCTGACAGGATCTGTGTTCCCAGGGATGGCCGGGAGGTACCTGCGGGGACAGCCTGAAGAGCTGCAGGACATCATCGTGAGGGCAGCGCGGTGTCAGCAGGGGCTGGCGGGAGGAGCACGGAGCCTGGGCAGGGAGCTGCAATCCTGCCCTGGCTCTGGAGGGCTCTGCTCTGTGCAAGGATGAGGGACGGCTTGGGCAGAGCAGAGAGAGATTTCAGGGGCACGGGGGGTATTGGTGGCCAGCGCCTTCTGGCTGATCCCGTTGGACCCTGCTCCCCCTGGCCATGGCAAGAACTGGGTGAGATGGCCCTGGCTGGAGGAGCTTCTTGGGTCGCCACAGATCCAGGCTCTGACCTTGGCTCTGTTCCTCCCTGTTGCAGCTCTTCAGGGTCTGAGCAATGACACCAGCCCCACCATCTAAAGCCTGGCGCTTCAGAGCTGCTCTGTGATCGAAGCTGTTCAGAGAGCTGCATCCCCCCCAGCTGCAGCAGCTGCCAGACTGGCTGTGTGGGGCCTGCCAGAGCTGTCCTGCTCTGCGGGGCAGTTTCTGGCTGTGCTGCCAAAGCTCTGGGGAGGCTTGATGTGGGAAGCGGTGTCTGCTGGGGCCATGTGAGCCTGCGAGGAAGACCCCTGCTGTGGAAGCACTTCCCTCTAGTCCAGCATAGGAATATAAAATTCCTCTTGCTACACACAGAGGCTCAGGAGTGTTTTTTGGTGCCCAGTTTGCACAGGGCATTGGGGAAGAGGGGAAAAAGGGTCCTTGTGCTCAGCAACACTTGCCCAGGTGTGCAGTGAGAAGAGAAAGAGCCCTAAGTCCCCTTGGCCTTTGGTGGTGCTGTGCTGAAGCCTCCAAGCTTGCAGCAGAGCAGCTGGGCAAAGGCTGGAGCTGTGGGGATCCCTGAGCCAAAGGTCCTTGGAGATGGCCAGAAGCCCTGTCCCAGGCAGGAAGTGCCATCTGTGTCCTGCCCAGGTGTTGGCCGGCTGCTGTGGCGCTTGCCCGGGGCGTCTGCCGTGCCTGCGGCAGAAGGGCTGGAGGCCTGGGCAGGAGGGTGAGGACAGCGTTAAGGGGGCCAGGCTGGCCTGGCTGGGGACAAGGAGGGCAAGGGGTCCCTGGCAGGGCATGTCTGCTGGGTGCTGCCGGCCAGGGGCAGGGGCAGGGCTGTGGGCCAGCCTGGGCCCCCGCAGCTGCCCAGGCCATGGGGCTGTGTCCCAGAGCTCGCTGAGCCAGAGCTCTGGGCCCATAGAGCTGTCACGACCATGTGGAGGCTGATTGACTCTGAGCACAGCACTGCAGCAAAGGTATTCCCTTGTGTATCTTTCCTTTGTGGAAACAAACCAGTGGAAAACTCAGGTCCTGAACCAACCTCATGAGAGGGAGAGCAGCCGTGCCTGATTTCCAGCAGCGTGTGCTGAATGCACCGAGCTCCTGCAGCCTGGCCATGGAGACTCTGCTATGCGAGGCAGAGAGAGCTGCCTCAGGAGAGTAGCACCTTGGCCCTGCTCCACCAGGCACCAACCTCTTTCTCTGTTGGGCAGTGTGCCCTCACTGAAAGGTGAGTACCCAAGGGGTGGGTGCTGCAGGCTCTTCCCTGGGAGCAGAAGCAGTCCCTGCCTGCCTTGATTCCTGTGGCAGCTCGGTTCCTCTTGGAGTGTGTACTCCCAAGATAAGCATACACTGGGACATGGACAGAGCTCTCCCGTCCTTCAATCTAAAAATGACTGTGGACCCCCACAGGGAACCATGGACAGGTAAGCAATGCTCCAGTAGGCAAATCTGGTTTAAAGAGCTGCATCCCGGGCATTGCTTTGCCACCTCCCAACACACAGCTCCACAGCTCCAGAGGGGACCCATTTGCAGCAGCCAAGACGGAGGTCTGCTCCAGGAGCGAGGAAGCTGCCTCTGCCCCAGGAGGCTACCATGTAAAAACGCTGAGAGGTCCAGAGACAGAGAGTGACTGAGCAGTACAGTCTCCCCATGTCGCACCCTTCCTATTGGAAGGGGAGCAGGAACTGAGAGTACAGGGCTGCATCATAGTTTGGTCCAAGGGAGGTACTTCCCCATAGTTTTTCCTTATTCTTTTGAGCTCTCACAATATGACACTAAGCTGGGGGGGACTGTTGATCAGCTGGAAGGCAGGAGGGCTCTGCAGAGGGACCTGGATAGGTTGGAGAGTTGGGCTGATTCCAATGGGATGAGGTTCAACAAGGCCAAGTGTCAGGTCCTGCACTTTGGCCACAACAACCCCATGCAGTGCTACCAGCTGGGGACAGAGTGGCTGAAGAGCAGCCAGACAGAGAGGGACCTGGGAGTTTGGATTGATAGGAAGCTGAACATGAGCCTGCAGTGTGCCCAGGTGGCCAAGAAGGCCAACGGCATCCTGGTCTGGATCAGGAACAGTGTGGCCAACAGGTCCAATGAGTGATTCTTCCCCTGTACTCAGTGTTGGTGAGGCCACTCCTGGAGTACTGTGTCCAGTTCCGGGTCCCTAGGTTCAGGAAGGATATTGAGGTCCTGGAGCAGGTCCAGAGGAGGGCAATTAGGCTGGTGAAGGGACTCAAGAACAAGTCCTATGAGGAGAGGCTGAGGGAGCTGGGGTTGTTCAGCCTGGAGAAGAGGAGGCTCAGGGGAGACCTCCTCACTCTCTACAACTCCCTGACAGGAGGTTGTAGCCAGGTGGGGGTTGGTCTCTTTTCCCAGGCAACTATCAGCAAGACAAGAGGGCATGGTCTCAAGTTGTGCCAGAGGAGGTTTAGGTTAGATATTAGAAAGAATTTCTTTACAGAGAGGGTGGTCAGCCATTGGAATGGGCTGCCCAGGGAAGTGGTGGATTCTCCGTTCCTGGAGATTTTTTAAAAAGAGACTGGATGTGGCACTTAGTGCCATGGCCTAGTAACTGCAGCGGTAGTGGATCAAGGGTTGGACTTGATGATCTCGGAGGTCCATTCCAACCCAGCTGATTCTATGATTCTATGAATACTGAAGCCCTTGTATTTCTCTGTATTTAACAGACAATTTTCCAGTGAGTTGGCTGCTCACAGTTTTTCTCTGTTTCACCACAAAATCGGTTGTAAGTTGTTTTTGGGTCAAATCCCAAGATCTCTCTTTCCTCATGGATTCGGAAGGAAAATGTTGAAACTGAGGTGCCTATAAAATACCTGTGAAAAAGATCAGAAAGGGTTTGTGAAGGGGATCAAGTTTTTAAAATGCGAGTAATTGATTTCAGTCCAATGAACTTTACTGTTCATTGAAATGATATGATAATGAAATGATCATCATCTCTATACACAATATAACTATTATACATCTATTATATACATCGCAATTATATATCTTATATGATTTGTAAAGAACTACAGCTGGGTCAAAAATCACATCCAGTTTTGTGACAGTGACATTAAGATTTGGCTCCTCAAATAAAAAGTCAGGTTCACTACCTTGCATGTGCACAAATCCACTGGTCAATCACAGCCAAGCCCCCATCCTTATAGAGTTCCAGCTCCTCCCAAGAGGGTTCAAACCTCACCATCTCAGGCAGCAGTTTCTTGAGCAATTCAATCTCTGAGAAAAGGAAAGACACAATTTTATCTTGACATTATGAAGAACAACCCACTGCTGTCATGTGATGTGTTTGAGAAAACCCTGGGTGAAGATTTACAAAGCAAGTGACACCAAAATCCACCGAGAGATTTTACAACACAGTAATTCAGAGAGTGGTGGGTGGGGAGGGGAACCGGTGGGGCAGGAACACAGTGCTGAGGGGGCCAATTCTGAGGACATGGGGAAGTCTGCAAGGGGTAGAACAGATTAGCCCCATTAGCCTCACTACAGGGCAGGTGTACCGAGAAGCCTTTCTTGGCAGCAAACTTAAGGCTGCAGGTGCCATGCCTTGCAGAGTTATTCTAACATCATGTATCGAAACAGATCCCTCAGTACTACTGGGATGGGAGTGCAGCCCTGGGATAAGGACTGGTGGGGGAAAGCCCACCATTGTGGGTTTCTAAGCCTTGGCCACACACAGCCAGGGGCAGCCAAGGGGAAGGCTGGGTGGGAGACTTCAGAGAACCCTTCCTACCAGCATGTCCAAAAGTCTCTGAAATCATAAGAGAAAATGTGGGATGGAAGAAAGAGGAGAAGGAATAGGCAAATTCAACTCCCAATTCCCCACTGCAGAGACTGTCAAACCTTCCATGGGAAATACTAAATGAATGGTTTGATACCAACTACTCAAGCTGGAAGGATACAGTTGCCCAGACCTGCTCAATTCCCATTCAGTGATGGAGGCATCGATCCCAGTCGTTTATAAAAGTGAAGTGGTAATGGTAGCACTCATTGTCAAAAGTTACCAATCCTGAAGTGAGTGGGATCTACCTACCCTCCTCGACAGCATCAGTGGCTACAAAAACTTTTTCAAGTTTAAGCATCTCCAAGAGGCTGCGGATTTTCTTTACTGCTCCTTGCAGGGAAGGCACATCTTCTCTGTGACCCCAAATGAAGTCTTTCCTTCTGAGATGAACCCCAAGGTATGGACCACCTAGAGCTGTGCCCGTCTTAACCTACGAGAGAAAGACCACTAAACTTTAAAACTTGAGAGCGCCACTATACATTCACACCAAAAAGGCCAGAATGCATCATCTCTGGATAAGGCACTGAATCACTCTAGTTGCAGAAAGAAATTTCAAAATAAGGACTGGGAGTAGTTTGGGACACTCGTTGCAACGTTTTGATCTCCGGATGGCCTGCATCACACAAGAGAAACTAGAGCATGAAGTCTTTGTAAGCAAAAACTGCTCTCCTTGACCAAATAAATCCTCAGCTGGCAGTTTGCAGCTGAACTTCCCATCCACTCATGACACTGAATGCAAGAAGCAATTCAAGTTTCCTTTACCGAAATGAGGACAGCAAAGATCTGACACCCAGAACCAGGCACCCCTCAACAGACTCCGTTAACTCATGGCACACGGGGAGAAGGTGTACAAGGAACATGCCTGTCTGCCCTGGTGTGAGCAGGAGTTAGACTCACCTGTGTCTTCCAACACGCCCTGCAGCACACAGCCAGGAGTACACAAATGAAGTAAAAACTACATTTCTTATGGGAAACAGACTGTCATGATTTTACCTTCATCTGTGTCCAGTCCTCCTTGTAATGAGT
Organism: Corapipo altera; assembly: GCF_003945725.1. NCBI lineage: Eukaryota > Metazoa > Chordata > Aves > Passeriformes > Pipridae > Corapipo > Corapipo altera. Next base: position 1,094,019 of record NW_020884987.1, read on the forward strand.
CCTGTCTGCCTCATCCGTGGATTGAAGATACTTCCTTCTAAACTCGTCTCCCACCACACGGAGGTGTTTAGCAAACACCATGCTTCGACGGGTCTGGGGGAATAAGAGCAGAGGCCAAGTCAGAAAAAGGGAGAGCTAAAAATGAGGAAATGGAGATAGCTGCACATACGCAGTACTTCAGAATGTGGTAACTTCTGGCATGTTCATGCAGCAATATAAGCAACAATTTCTAACCTTTCATCCAAGACGTAACTGTTTAATTCTAATTACAATCACATTTATAACCAGCACACTCAACTGCCCCTGCAACACATAGGTGTAGGGAGTAGACTGCAGTTATTTACACAACAGAACACATAATATACCAAATTAAACACTCTAGCAATGTACCTCACTTTTGGAAACAAAAGCTGGGCAAAGACTTTAGTTTGCAAAACACCTGTAAGAATAAAACCTGCTTTAAAAAAAATTAAGCATCTAGCCACAGACATTCCTGTCAAATTCAGTGGAAAAGTGACGAAAAAGGGTTATGTCCTTAACCTACGGATAACAACCCTTTCCAAGTTCCTGTGATGCAGTTACCACTACACACAGTCATACATAGCCCTTTTATTAACAGGCACACACAACAGAATGAAGGAAATCCCAGCACTTACGTTGCTTACAGAGAACACTTGGCAGTTTGGTCTAATTCTTCATTTTATGCAAGTCTACCGTGTGATGGGCACCAAAGAAATGCAACAAAAAGACTCCAGGCCTTTTCTGCTTTCCCTATTAAACTGTCTTTATCTCAACCCATGAATTTTCCAGCTTTTACCCTTCCAATTCTCTTCCCAATCCTGCTGGTGGGGGAGTAAGTGAGCAGCTGCCTGGGGTTTGGTTGCCAGCTGGGGTGGTTTCACCCCATCCCAAATCCTCCAGCAAAACACTGACATCAGGGAGGATGTACACGCTGTCTGCTGCAGAACACTCATGCTGCAGTTCAAAGAGAGATTTTTCCTCCCTGTCAAGTCAGGCCATGGGATACCTTCCCCGAGGTGTGATGAATGGTATGCCCAAGAGGCAGCAAACCCATGGCAGTGCAGGGCAATGAACATCTTTGGATGCTATGCTTGTGTCAAACATGCCTGAGCTTCATCCTGTTGGACTGTGTGATGGCCACACCACATTTGGCACCCAGGCTGTATTGCTGTGCCGAGCCTCTCCCAGGCACAAACCACTCCCCTGACAGCAGCTGGTCTGTGTGAACACTTATTTTGCAACAGCACATGTAAAAAACAGGTGAATGTGTGAGCTCCGCTGATACACTTCAGGAAGTGTGTGCTCTCTGTACCTGGTTCCCCTTCTCTTAGAAGAATATTTTTCAAATCTGCATGTCTGATACTGCCACTCTTTCCATATTTCTCCCTTTTTGTCTGCAAAGAAACAGAGAAGGGAAAGATGCTTCTCAGAGGGGTATGGAAAGAGAAGAGGCCCTGGGCCCAAGCTGCAGTGAGTGACTTTCTGTTTGGACATCAGGCAAACCCACTGAGGCAACATTTAAAGTGCCACTGCTAAGAAATGTGTGTTACGGATCCACGTGGATTTCAGGTCTGCTTTTACAGGACTACAGGTCAGACTCAAAAATGATCGGTGGGCTGCATTTCTCTGTTTGGAAAGTCACTCTCAGTGAAAAGTACAAGGTTAGAAAACTACTGTTTGGTCCATTTCTGAAAAATATGCTATATCCCAAGTGAACAGCTGTAGAGGGCTGGCTAGCAGACAAGGACATATGGATATAGCTAAAGCTATGGATGAGCTGTTAAGAGTATAGAACAAGGCCTGTCTAGGCCTGTGAGAAGATCTGAGATAGCAAGGCCATGGCAAGGCTACAGTGTTTTTGTGCCTGCTAGTTGGCTGGTAAACAGGATGTTGTGATTAGCAAAACAAAAGCAACTAAGAGCCACCTGTGTCAACAAAAGAAGGGAGTAAAAGTGAAATCAACATTTAAGCAAGAACCAATAATGAGCTTAGCTTCTGCAATATGTATGAGCTAATTATAAAGTGTATATTAAGCTGTCAGCAGTGATCAATAAACGAAGTTTGCTGATTCTCATATTGAGCGTCCCTCTCTTCCCTCGTCGCGACATAATGGCGCCCGAAGCACGGGACGATACACAAGGATTCTGCTGAGTTGTGCACGGTTCCCGCGGTCCCCGAAGCTTGCACGGGGGCTAAGTTATATCTGCGGTCCGAGGGACTAAGTTGAATCTGCGGTCCCCAAGACCTGAACAGAGGCTAAGTTAAATCTGCACTCCCCGAAGCCACGGTCCAACGCAGTAGCCGGTCGGTCTTGCAGCAGCACAAGAGGCAAAAGAGCTGGACTCCGTGCCCCGAGCGACCTCATAGGAGGGTCTTGGCCGACAATGCCGCCGACATCTTCAAAGGGCTGCAACAGCGCGCTGAAGATTTATAGGTATGGAAAGACAAGCGGTGCTTTTATTACCCCAGTGCTTTTTAGAAAAGCGGGGACTTAAGGGTATAGATTTGAAAAAGGAATTACCAGGATTGCTTGCGGCGGGGGTTGCTAAAGGTTGTTTTGCGGACCCTAATACAGTTTTTGATGAAGGGGACAACTCTTAGCCAAAGAGGGATCTAATGTCGCATCTATATGGAAGTCTATCCTGCTTAAAAAAGAGAAAAATTAGACGAACTGGCTTTGCGACAGATGCTGCTTTCGTGTAAGGGCCAGGGAGTTGAAGTGAACGCTGTAACTGCCTTTACTATCTCTACTTGCAAAGAACCTAGTGATAAGCTCTTTACTGCTGCCTCTAAGGGAGAAAAAGTTGCTGCTTCCCTCCTTACAACTTGGTGATTGTTATCTGGAACAGTAAAAGACATTAAAGTACAGTTTGAGGACATTAGAATGCTACTAGATGCCATCATACGGAGAAATCGTGCAAAAAGGGAGTCGAGCGGAGCCGAGGGGAGCCGGAGTGGGACAAGAGATCACGGAGCGGGGCCGGGGACAGCTGAGCGGCCCCGGCAAAATGAACGCGGTGCTAGCATCTCGGCAATGCATATCCAGTACGATCGGGGATGACGGTTGCGGCGTGAAAGTACTGCTGATGGACCGGGGATGAACTTTACGAACACTATGACTGAGTTGCACCTTAAGATATTTCCAGCTTTTCATCTGAACTGTGCTGCGGGACTGCGCCGCGCATTTGTGGCTGTGTTCACGGTGCTGGGTGCTTGCGCCGCCGTGCTGAGTGAACCCGGGGCGGTGCCGGGCAGCGGGGCAGTGGCGGTGGTCGCGGTGCCGTGCGCGGCCCCGGCTCGGAGCGGCGCCGTGCACGCCGGCGGCCCCGGGTGCGGCGAGCGGCGGGGGGGCTCTGTTTCCCCGCACTGCTGACAGCCATGGTCCCAAGAGGTGTAGGTTCCCCTTCCCTTCTTTACAGCGAATGTTTTCTCCCTAGTGCCGCTCCTCTTCTTAGAGTGGCGAGTTAATGACGGTAGCAAAGGCTTCAGGAGGTGCAGTTGGGGGAGGGGGGGGGGATGCTGTTTCTCTTTTTTCCTCGTTACACCAATCACCCCCTCTCTGAAACGTGCCTGTTTGCAGCTGTTTTCTCCCTCTCCTATGTTTTTGTCTTTTCTTAAGCAGACCCTGTGATTAGGTTAAGTTCCTTCTGCTGATCTTCTCTGGGTGAGCCCGGCCCCTCCTCTCCCTCCTTCGTCCTTCGGCAATGAGGGGTTTGAGGGGGGCAAAGACGGTAAAGCACGGTAAAAGGGGAAAAGGGAAAAAACAAAAAATTAACAATACCCCACTTTATAAATCAAATGAGATTGCACTGTTTTTACAGCAATAGGTGTTACGCACGCAGCGTGCTCATGGCATTCTCAAACCTTTTCTTCAAAAGCAGAAAGGGAGACTGATGAAAAATCCCTTGAAGTAAGATTAGAAATAACGCAACATCCGTGCTTAGCTTTTTATATATTGCAGAAAGTTGTTAGGAGTTTCCTATAGTTTGCCATTTTGCTTCTCTTACATGAAATTTAGCTGTTTCCCCCGGGGCAGAGTGCGGGTAGAAGGTTTGCAGATGGAACGATGAGATAAAAGGGGATATAGTTCTGCCCCCTGCAGAAGTAGTTTTATTGCCTTTATGCAGAATTTGCAGATTGCTGTTGGCAGCTATGCCATAAATTTCCTCTGAATTATGAAACTGATAAGAAGCACACAGCCAATGACTACTTGAAAATGTGTGTGTGAATGATGGATGACTCAGGTGGCCACCTAAGAGTGTATGGAAAAAGATTGTGTGAAAGAGAAAAGCTACATGAATGTGTAACTGTGTAAACTTAAAAATACTTTCCGTCGGTGTCGAGATTTTAACAAGGTGTTAAGACTGAAGTTAAATAAGAGATTCTTACAAAAATTTGGTATTCTATTACAGCCTTGTATGAAATTTATGCAAGTTAAGTCACAGGTGGAGTTTTTTCACTGCTGATTGTTCCTTAGCTGTGCGAGCTGTGCAGGAGACCACTAGTTTTAGAGCAAGTAAAAACCATAAGCCAGCAAACATTAGTGCAGACTGCAAGGTTAGCAGAGCCCGGAGCAAGGTGCACCACTATGCATCCAGGTGCCCGGGAACCATTCTTACAATTCGTGGAAAAGCTGCAAGACGCTGTAGAGAAACAAGTTTTGTGACAGTTACAGAAGCTGCTAGTTACATAACTAGCTAGAGATAGTGCAGGCTTGTGCCGGGGTGAGGTCCTTAGACCATCAAATAATTGCATTTGCATCTGCTATGGCAGTAGTGAGGGTCGTTTTGAGTTTTTCTGTGTTTTCCGGGATTTAAATCAGGAGTTGTCAATGCTGCTGCCTTGCTTGTTCAGCTCGTTGCAGGGGGGCCCTTGCAGACTGTCAAGGCTATCCTGCGTGCCTTCTCAAAACATCTACAGTGTTGTGGATAGTGTGTCTTCAGGCCTCCTGGCTGGAGGCCAGAGCAGACCAGTTAAGTTGATCAGTGTGACCAGAGCTGAAGTGTTGTTTTAAAGAGTCCTTATATATTGTCTCCAAAACCCCTCTCGTGCAACAGCTGGTAGCAATATTAATTGTAAAACGGCTAGTCTCTCCTCCTTAAAACATGCCCTACTCATTGCAGCTGTGTTCTCAGCAAAATAACCTCACTACTTGTGACTACTACTTGTTTCATACCAGACGTATTGCTTGCATAATTTGACTAGTGAATGTTTAGGGTTGTACGAAGGCAACCTGTACTCTTTGTGATGCTCAAAGCTTGCTGTTAATTGTCCAAACAAACAAACTTCTGTAGTCATTCCAAGGGTTAGGATTGTGATGCTGATTACATTGAACCGTCTCAGAATCCTTTAATTACCCCTGTGTTTGTGATTAAAAAAAAAAAAAAAAAAAAATGAAAACCATTGCATGATCTCAGATGGGTTGGTGCAGTCATGGTTAGTAAGCATTGGCTTACTGACCCCTTCTGTGCTTTCTGCTGAATAACCCATTGATATTATTGATTTGACAGGTTATCTTTTCACAATCCAGTTAGATCCCAGTGACAGAGAAAAAAAAAAATTTACATTTTCAGTTTCATCTATTATTCGTGCAGAACCTTATGAGTGTTATCCATAGAAAACCCTCTCCCATGGAATGAAAGGCTTTTCTATAATTTGTCAGTGGTTTATGTTTCCAACATTATTCCCTGTACTAATGCAATTTTCTGACTGTCTTTTGTTGTTATTATATAGATGGTATTTCTGATGGCTGTAGCCACTGAGGATCAGCTGGGTGTGTTGGACGCTGAAACCAAAGAGAGTCTACAATTCTTTGGTCTAGTAGTTGCTCCTGACACGGTGCAGTGAAAAATACCCTGGAAATATTTAGGGTTCACGTACACAGAAAGCAGTCATTCCTCAACCAGTTCAATTGGGTATTAATGTTAAAACTCTTACTGACATACAGTAGCTATTAAAGTCTTTGAATTAGATTGCATCGTACTTGCAATTGCCAAACACCCAGCTGGCACCTCTATTTGACCTGCTCAAACATTCTGACAATTTTCAGAAGCAACAGTTGCAGGAGTGGGTGGTCTTACTCTGGCAAAAAGATCCCCTCCAATAACTATAACAGGTCAATCGTCCTTTTGTTTGTCTTTAACATCTGCCTCAGATCCTTTTCGCACTTGTTTATTTGGCATGCCTTTTAGTTCAGTATACAAGTTGAACTTAGTGTTTACTGGTTGGGTTTTATCGTAGTGTGAGAGTGAAACAGTTATTTCTAATGCATCTGCCTGCCTTCTAAAGGCTCTCAACACCTCTTTACCCTGGGATCCCCAAGAGTTAGATTTAATAGGATCACTGTCTGTACGTAACACAAGTGGTAATGGGACTCAAACCTGTTTTATGTTGGGATTATTTCAATCTGGGTTAAGTGTTTATCAAAGCCACGACTTGTCCAGCTGGACTAATGTCACTTCACATACCCTAGGGTTTAATTACAAAAATACAGGAGACTGTTGTGGTACTAATAATAGTAACGACCAAGGCCTTAGAGCATATGGAGCTGAAGTAAGGCCCTCCTCTCCAAGCATTTGGGTTAACAACACTGCACGCTCTTTTCCATCAGGTGTGTTTCTTATTTGTGGTGACACAGTAGCAACTAGTCCTATAGACTCGTGGCTTCAATCTATTTTTGGTTCTATGTCTGAATAGGTTTTAAGTTTTGTTAAAGAAAGCCTACGATGGTTGTTAACAATTGTTGTAGTTTTAGTGATAGTTCGTATTGCTTTTTCTTGTATTGTTAAACGTGTAAATGCTATGACAGAGAAAGTATTGTTGGCCTCAAATAAAAACGGGGGTATTGCAGAGGGCTGGCTAGCAAGACAAGGACATATGGATATAGCTAAAGCTATGGATGAGCTGTTAGAGTATAGAACAAGGCCTGTCTAGGCCTGTGAGAAGATCTGAGATAGCAAGGCCATGGCAAGGCTACAGTGTTTTTGTGCCTGCTAGTTGGCTGGTAAACAGGATGTTGTGATTAGCAAAACAAAAGCAACTAAGAGCCACCTGTGTCAACAAAAGAAGGGAGTAAAAGTGAAATCAACATTTAAGCAAGAACCAATAATGAGCTTAGCTTTTGCAATATGTATGAGCTAATTATAAAGTGTATATTAAGCTGTTAGCAGTGATTAATAAACAAAGTTTGCTGATTCTCATATTGAGCATCCCTCCCTCTCTTCCCTCGTCGCGACAAATAGCCAGATGCTCACATCTTACAAGACTGAGATCTGTGTAACTTGTTTTGTAGTGTCATAAGAGTCATTTTCTCTTAGCAGTTTTAATTATATCAAGCACTCCACATAATTTTCCTGTGGCTAAGCCTTAACTTTTTCTTAAAACTTTTAGCATAGGAATTATTTTACCATACACCCTTGGGAGGTGACCAGTTACCTTGAAACCCATGGGAATTTCGCCATTGAAGATGACAGGGAGAGAGCTGGGACAATACTGAGCACTTCTGGGAATTCTTTTGAAAAGTCTAACCTTGAGGTTGACTAACAAGAAACTGCTCCCCTCTGACTGTAGATATGTCGTACAGGGGAGGGCCTTCTAAACACCATGCCCTGCAGCACTGGGTCTTTAGGGACAAAAGAGGACAAATTCCTGCGTTACATTAATCCACAGCAGCTTGAGGACCATCTCTAGCACACTTTGCTGAAACATAAGACACAAGTTACTTCCAAGAAAAGAAACCTGAGGCAAAACTCAAGCCCACAGAAGTTACTGAATATTTAGCAGAGGCAAGTAAAAAGTCCAGAGAAACTAACTGAAAAATACTCACATTCCAGTAATCTTTCCCTCCGTAGTGGTCATGAAGAAGGTTTTCAGCTCTGTCTAACATCACTGACCTATTAAAAATGGTAAAACTGAGTGCAGTTCCCTTAGAAATAGAATTTACATTATACCATGTGTTTATACATTTGCTAGGACAAAGCACAGGCTATGATCTGTTTGCAAAGGGAGCACAGGGAATGAGGGACAGGCTGCCAATTTGTTCTCTAGAAGGCAAATTGTGACCCACAGCCCACTGGAGGGAGAAGGGAACCGTGCTGCCACTGGCCAGGATTACAGTGGAACTCCTACAACAGAAGAACATTCCTGTTAAAAAACAGCACTTTGCTTCCTCTGCTCCCCGTGGGAAGTACTACAGATCCCCACTGCTCTCATCAGAAAGACAAAACTTGCTGCTTGCCTTCTCTAAACCCAGCTCACAGCAGTGAGGATGGATGCCACAAGAGACCAGGCACTGCACCTCACCATCTGAGATCCCGGCCTGAGAAACACCGATTCCACTCTGTTTATTCCCTCTTGACCCAGCACCAGGTAAAGAGTAAAGGAAGGAAAGGCAAACACAGGATGGCAAGGACATTTAGCTACCTGAGAGAGAATTTAAAGGAGCTAAAGGCTATTTCCTCTTACATTTTAGTGCTGTAGCACTTCACCAAATTCACAGTTAAGCATTTCTGACAGTGTAAATCCCTTCTGCAATGATTTCAATGGTTTACAGCAACTCAGCGATGAAGTAGCACAACAGCGGGATACAGCCTTTAAGTTCCCCCTGCTCTTCACACCTGGCAATAGGTTTGTGGGCACACAAGACAACAATAAATAGTAAGACAAGGCAACTCACTGTGCTGAAGTGTTCTTCAGAAGGATGGGCGCCACAACGGAAGCAGATCCTTGGACAGACAAACAAGAGACGGTTAGGCCTCGTGTTTCCTCGTAACCCCAGAACCAGCCCCTAAAAGGGAACACCAAGGATTGGTTCACAGGCATGTATTTTAAATTAACGTCATATACATAAAAAAAAAAATAAACAGTACATCCTATAAAGACAATATATAATGCCAGCAAAACAGCCACCTCCTTTTTACCGTTTTTGTGTGGAACAACAATTTTCTAAAGTTAGATTTTCTCATATCAATACATCTTATTATTTATGGTTTTTTTTAAAACCGTGAACCCCAAGCATTCAGGGATTCACAGATAACATTGCAACAACCACACCAGTCTATTCTGTTAAAAGCAGGCAACTGTCTCACTGAATACCACTGAAAAGAAGATCAAAAGGACTGCTAGATGTTACCTGTAGTACTCATGTTTGTCCTTGGAATACATCAGCTGATCAATGCATGGCCTTTCATTGATTTTTTCTTCCCATGTTCCTTCTTTCCATCCTTCTGTGTAGCCTTGTAGCACATAAATCTGTTCAATAAAGGGCCCACCTGACTCTGAGGAGAAGGCAAAGCAAAGGATTTGTGAGCACGAAAACCCACACGAGAAAGGTATGAACTAGCATCACTTGCAGTTAAAAATCTGCTAGAAATGCCAGTATGACACTCCTCTCTCTTCCCTTCTTTCTCTCTAAAAAATGGAAAATAAATTCTGTGTGAGCCAGAAAAGTTGAAAGGGTCAGGCAATGTGACGACCTGTTACTCCCACCCAGCTCTGCATGATGTAATGTGCCAAACACAACGGTGTGACCATGGGAGTGCAAACCTATGGTCAAAACCAGGCAGAAATCTCTGAATTTAACCACATGTGTTAACCGTCTGTCTCTGGGGACCATAGGAAGTTGACATCAAAGAAGTTGCGAAATAATTGGAATATTTCATCCTAATGGTTTTGTAACTCAGTAAAACTCCTTGCCAGCCATTCTCTCACCCCCTCAAACCTTTTTATTATTTCACATATAAGGCTAAAAGCCCTCTGTAAGGAAAAATCTGTGAAGAAACCATCTGAAATATTTAGTCAATTGTAGAACTGCATGATCCTATACTCCACCTGCAAGGAACTGCTCATATTCAATGACAGGGATGTTCCTGTTGAGGCTTGGGATATCAAAGAACTCAGACCAAGGAATCCGGACCTGAAGGATATCGGGGCTCTGCCAGTGATAAAGCCTCCCCCAAGGAGGCAGGACTAACACCCAGTTTTCACTTTTCCGCAGGGTCTTTACAAGGGAAGCAATGCGAACGTAGACGTCTCTGCGAAGGTTGAACCCTTCAGGGGGATTTACATCGTACAAAAGGTATCTGGGGAAAAAAAAAGGAATGCCATTACTTTGGGGACGAGCTTGAAACTTTTACATTTACCCCCCGATCACATGATGCAAACTCTGTTGGGATGGAAACTGTTCCTCTTTCGTGAGTTTGTGGCACTCAGAAGGTGGAAGGGGAAGAAGTAAGGGAAGGTAGAGCAGCGTGTGCTGCAGGGGCTGGGAGGGCCACTGTGTTCTCCTCACAGGGCATCATCAAAGTGGCACATGCCATGAGCCTTTCCTGCAGTGGGGCAGGATGTGGTGGGCCAAGGAGTGAAGCCCTCAGACGTCTTGCTCACCCTGAGAGCAACGTGCTGTGTGTGGTGAGAACAGTGAAACTACTGGTGTGTTACCCAGGCTAATTCGTGTGAGATGAACATAAAGGCAGGAGGACACATTCCAGAGGAGCAGGGGAAAAGGGTGCAACTGGGAGTTGGTGGGTTCCCTTGATGACATCTTCCAGAATCGACCCAAAAAAGCACTAGCAGGTGAAGAAGGCCCTTTACCAAATCACGGTTCAGAGACACAGTGGGTCACCTGCACAAGGGACCCACCATGTCCCCTCAGGAGCCATGAGGGGCATGTGATGCTGGTGGGCAGGATCGACCTGGGGCTGGACACGGTGGGGGCCAGCAGTGCTGCCACTTCTCATGTTGGAAATACTATAACTTTCCTAAATTTTAATTAATGGCAGCCAGAGGCTAGGTTTCTTTGCACAGACTCTTGACAGTTTGCTCTTTGAACCACTGAAGCTTTGAGTTTCTCTGGACTAACTCCAATAAGTTTCAATAAACAAAAGCCTGAGGGAGCTGAAGATATGGTAAGAGGACCAAGGAACGCGGACTAAATTAGCACTTAAAAGGCTTTGTTGGAGGCTTTTCGCTTCTCCCCGGCGGCGTCCGGCGGCGCTCACCTGGTGCGCGGGGCGGCGGCGGCGGCGGGCAGCGAGGAGGCGGCGTGGCCGGCGCGGAGGGCGGCGGGCGGCGGCTCGGGGGCGGCGGCGGGCGGCGGCGGCACGGCGAGCGCGGCCAGGCCGAGCAGCAGCCGCGGCAGCGACGAGGCGAGGCGACCACGGGGCCCCTGCGCCGCCATCCCCCGCACGCCACGTCCGGGGCGGTCCCTCAGAAGAGGCCGGCGGTGAGGGGCCGCAGCCGGGAGCCAGTAAGGCGGTTCAGCTCCTCCAGGATCTGCGCTTCCTTCCGGTACATCTGCGGGAGCGGCCGCGGTCAGCGCCGCCGGGAGAGCCCCTAGTTAGCGGGGGCTCCGCTCCGCGCCAGCCCGGACCGCGCACGCCCCCCGCGCCCTCCCCCGTTGCGCTCCGCACCTGCTCCCACGCGGGTTTCGTGTCGTGCCGGTAGCCGAGCAAATGGCACAGTCCGTGGGCTGCCGTCACCTGCGCGGGGGGAGAGCACAGCGCGCTGTGTGACTGACCGGCCGCGCCTGCCCGCCCGCCCTCCTGCCCGGCGCTCACCACCAGAACGCCCTCAAAGTCCTCTCCGGCGTCGCGGCACTGCTGGTGGATGTACTCCACGCCCAGGAAGATGTCCCCCAGGTTGTACTCGCCGCAGCAGCGCGGCCGCGGCAACTCCCCCGCCGCGACCTGGTGGAACGGGAAGGACAGGACGTCGGTGGGCTCCGGGCGCTGTCGGTAGGCGCCGTTCAGACGCTGCATCAGCGCGTTGCCGGCGCAGACGAGCCCCACGTCGAAGCGTGAGGCGCCCAGGGCAGCGCGCAGGGCGCATACGGCGCGGCGGAGTGGGGCCCGGCGCACGGGCACAGAGCGCTGAGCGTTCCGCAGCACCACGCTCATGGCGGCACCGGAGCCCCGCCCACCGGCCCGCGAACCAATCGAGATCCCGCCCACTCCCCGAGACACCGCCCATCGCTCCGCCCATGACGGTAGCCCCGCCCATATAACCGCACCCTCGGCCAACTGTCCGCTGCTCCTATTCGCCTCCTGTCCTAGGCATGCGCGGCCCGCCCCGCCCGCCCCCAGCTGTGTCGGCGGTGTGGGGCGGTCGCGTCCACCATGTCCTCGAGGGGCCCGTTCCGCGGCCCGCCCTCCTTCCCGCCATCGCTGCGCTTCGGACAATCCGCCGTGTTCGGCCAGGGCGGCGGTGGCGGCCCCGCCGGCCTCCCCTTCGCCCCCGGGCCCGCCGCTTCCTTTGGGCCACCCTACGCGCTGGGCCCGGCGCCAGCCCCGGCGGGGAACGCCGAGTTCAGCTTTAGGCCGCCCACCAGTCTGGGCGGCTTCCCAGGCCCGGGTGAGGCGCCGGGTGGCGGCGGCGGGGCCTTCGCGGCGCCCGAGTTCCGCTTCAAAGCGCCCGAGAGCGCCGCCGCCGCCCCCTTCAAGCCGGTGCTGGGCGGCGAGGCGGAGAAGGGCCCGGCCGCTCCCTCCGCCTTCGCCTTCTCGCCGCCCTTCGGCTTCGCGCCCGAGCCGGGCCCCGAGGCGGCGGTGGCGCGGGAGCCCTTCTCGTTCTTGCGGCCCGCCGCCGCGCTGGGCCGGCCGGAGGACAGGGGTCCGCGGGCGCTGCCAGAGGAGCCGGGAGAGCCGGCGGCCAAGGGGCTGAAGCGGAAGGAGGAGCGGGAGCGCTCCCCGCGACGGGCGGCGGCGGGCGGGCGGGCGGCGGCGCCGCCGGAGAAGCGGCCGGTGGTGCTGAGCCGGTCCCGCGGCGGGGCCCTGTTCGGCCGCACGCTGGAGGAGATGCTGCGCAGCCAGGCCCGCGAGCACCGCGAGCGCGGGGACGGCGCGGAGCCCGAGCGCGGAGCCGTAGAGGAGCCGCCGCCGGCCGAGGCCCGGGAGCTCCCTCGGGAAGGTGGGCGGGGGTGGTCGTGGGGCAGCCCCGCTTTCTGAGTGCTGTCACCCCTCTTTCTGACTGCCGTCGTGTTCCTTCCCGTCACAGATGCGGCCCCCGCCGCCCCCACCCGCCGGACCCGCGGCGGCGAGAGCACGGAGGGGCTGGGGGGCCTGCCTGCCGCCGAGCTGACGGCCATCCAGTGCAAGAACATCCCTGATTACCTCAACGACAGGACCGTGCTGGAGAAGCACTTTGGCCAGTTCGTAAAAGTCCGGCGGGTCATGACCAGGCGTAATAAGAAAATGGCCATTCTTCACTTTTTTGATCACGTGAGTATCAGAAGTGGACGGCACAAGAGTTGGGAGTATTCAGCGTGCAGAAGTCTCCAGGGATACATTAGAACCTCTTCCAGTACCTAAAGGTGGCTTACAGAAAAGAGGGAGAGTGACTTTTTACGGGGACAGCAGGTAAGGAGAGGACAAGGGCAAACAGTTTAAAGTAAAAGAGGAGTTACTTTTATATTACTTATATGCTAGATGTTAAGAAGAATTTTTCCCTGTGAGGGTGGTGAGGCCCTGGCACAGGTTGCTGTGGCTGCCCCATTCCTCTAAGTGTTCAAGGTCAGGTTAGGTGGGGCTTGGAGCAACCTGAGCTAGTAAAAGGTGTACCTGCCCTTGGTAGGGGGCGGGACTGGATGGTCTTTCAGGTCTCAGCACTGAGGTGTGTTAAGCAGCCAGTTCAGAGACTGCATGATCTGATTCTGTTTTGTGCTTAAAAACACACCTTTGTTTTCAAGTGCCCTAAATTTGCTGTAGCTCTTAGAAAAGCACCATTTTTTTTGCGGGGGCTAGTCCAGCTGATTGTTCTTAAGTGAGAGGCTAAAACGTAGGTCTTAAGTGAGAGGCTAAAATGCAGCAACCAGAATTTTGTGGGAATTGGTAAACGTTTCTCTGGCAATGTTTCTCTTGCTGTGCTGTGAGTTTTGTTGTTGTGGTGCCAGTAGGTTTTCATGCTCTGCTTTTGTTTTCTTTCAGGCCTCTGCAGCTCTTGCCAGGAAAAAAGCGAAAGAGTTACACAAAGACATAGTAACATTTTGGCAAAAGAAGAAGACAAGTAAGTCTGTGTTTTCAGATTACTGGGTGATGGGTAAATAGCATTCTAGCTGCTTTTCTTTTTTCCTGTTGTAGTGAGAATGATATCAAAATTACCTCTAGTAGGAGATATCATGGTTGAAAATTGCACTGTTTCTCTCTTAAATTCACATTGTCTAAAACCTGTTGCTTGATATGAAGCAAAATGCTGTTCAGCCCTACAGAAGAGCTGAAGACACCTGAAATGACTGTAGTTTTAGAAGAGAGTTTAGAAATCCTTTATGCAGCTGCACAGCAGGAGTATGGTGATGTTGACTTTGTGCTTCTGTCTAGAAGTAGGAGTTCTTTGGGGGTGTAAGAAAACCCAGTTTGAAATGCTTTGCTGTCCGCCTCAGACCATGGACTGAGAACAAAGTTAAGGAGTACCTTGGAGCTGAGTGTCTGTTTTGCTGAGGTTGCTGTTATGTGTATCAACAATTAGACTCTGAACCAAAAAAGAGAACAACCTACAGAATTTAGAATTGGGAAACCTTGATTTCAGACCCTGTTTGGGATTAGGAGGAGGTTGTCAATCCCCAGGCAAACACTGGACTTGTCAAGTGCTTCCCTTTCTTTAGCTTTATGAATGCAGCCTGTGTACCTGGTCCCAGCCTGGGGATGCACTTCACCTGCAGCATATGACAGGTTCACTTCAGCTTTGACCAGCCACAGACTTGCCTTCCAGAAAACAGCTGCAGAATTGTCTTCCTGAGAATTAACATCTTGAAGCAGCAGTTCTAGGGCTGCCTCTTTGCCCTTGTCATTTTATTGTGGTGTTACATCCCCAGCAGCATTCTAAAATAACTATTCTGAGAGGATTTAAGAAAGCCAACCCCTTTAAAAATTGTTCCTGGGAGAAGAAATTTTCCCTTCCTGCAAGTGTGAGTGTAACTTGTGCTGACGTTAGTCTGAGCTTGGGTACCTAAGTACATAAAATACTTCAGGAGGAGCACGGGGAATTGTGATTTACACAGGTGAAATGTATTTTGTATCCTGTGGGGAGTTCTGACCTGTGGATTATATCCCAAACCTAAGAGAATTTGGATGATGATCAGACTTCATTTACTGACAATCTGCTGACAACTGGCGTTATTGATAAGTGATATTTTATTGAAAAATACTCTTCATAGAACAGTGACTCTGATAGTAATTGATAGAAATTTAACTTGGTGCAGCTTCTAGTGCAAGTTGTCCTGGAAGTTCTGTATGCATGTACAAAACTGACTCTTAAGTTTTATTTTCCAATAGTATTTTTGTTTAAACAAACTGCTCACCATCCCACCCCCAAGGGACCAAAAAGAGGTGTTGCTTAAGTTGCTTGGCAGGTTTCATGTTTATGTGTCATTTCAGGTCCAGCAAAAAGAGAATTTTCATCCAAGGAGAAGAAAGTAGGGGAAGATGAAGGAAGACAAAGCAGTGAAGAGCAAAGCTATCAGCATTCCCCGCTTCGAAAACCTTTAATAAGATCCTCTGCCAGCAGTGTCATGCCTGGGAGAAGGTATGTCTGCTTCTCTGGGAATCCACCTGGCAGGAAACAGGGTGCACAGAGAAAAACTGTGATCAGTGTGTGCCAAACAGTCATGTTCTCATCAGGGAGTGTTGCTTCCCTTCTCTTCTGGTTTGTCTGCATTACAAGCACACAGCTCTCAGGTCAGAAGGATGCTCCTAGCTGAGTATTAAGGTCTTTCACTTTGGTCTCTGTATTTTCTTTTGAATATTTTGTCCATAACAACGTAACAGGACCTGCAGCACTGAGGCATGAGGGAATTGAATGAAACAATGCAGAGACCAAGCTGCTGGGACCAAGCAGTAGTGACACTGTCACTGGTCATGATTCAACAAGCTCCCGAAGAGAGCAGTTTCCTTCGTAGGCAGTCAGAGTTCTGTAGAATCAGAGTCCCCTTTTCAGAGCAGTTTGGATCATTGTCTTGTCTCACTTGGAGTCATTAGTCTGCACAGGAATCCTCCTGTTTTGTGGCAGACACAGAAGTGGCAAGGTTGTTGTCTTTCTGTCATAGTCAATGCTGTGTCTAGTCTGACAGAAGTAATTTGATACGTGTAGTCATATAATTCTAAAATCAGTAATGTGTTGTGAAGGAATCAAAGTTCCTTAAGTTAAAAGGAATGTTTGTTCTGTAAAATCTTTTAATAATGTCTCTTGCTATGGAAAGCATTTGTTGGGTTTTTTATTTTTTTTCTGCATGCCAGCAGGTCAGTTCCTAGTTTAAAATACAAACTGCTGTACCACAGTGATCAAGAAATGCTACAAGAACCATCTGTTTCTGTTTTTCAGTAATACCTTTTCTGTTGCACAAAGGTTGAGGCTTTCCCCACAGTCCAGAAACGCTTGGCAGCATTGTCAGGGCAGTGCTGAGGATTTAACCAGATTAACTCTCAGTGCTGGTGTTAGCTCAGAACAACCTTAGCACATCCAAATGTACTTCATTTATTTGATATCACAGAATAATAGAATCAGCTGGATTGGAAGGGACCTCCGAGATCATCAAGTCCAACCCTTAATCCACTACCGCTGCAGTTACTAGGCCATGGCACTAAGTGCCACATCCAGTCTCTTTAAAAATCTCCAGGAACGGAGAATCCACCACTTCCCTGGGCAGCCCATTCCAATGGCTGACCACCCTCTCTGTAAAGAAATTCTTTCTAATATCTAACCTAAACCTCCCCTGGCACAACTTGAGACCATGCCCTCTTGTCTTGCTGATAGTTGCCTGGGAAAAGAGACCAACCCCCACCTGGCTACAACCTCCTTTCAGGGAGTTGTAGAGAGTGAGGAGGTCTCCCCTGAGCCTCCTCTTCTCCAGGCTGAAAAGCCCCAGCTCCCTCAGTCGCTCCTCATAGGACTTGTTCTTGAGTCCCTTCACCAGCCTAGTTGCCCTCCTCTGGACTTGCTCCAGCACCTCAATGTCCTTCCTGAGATATGTTGCCTTGTGGACAAATTCTAAACAAATGCTGTCATCGTGAAGAACAGTGCACTGATTAAGACAGGGCATGCACTAGTGTATTATTATTGCTAAAAAAACCCCTTCTCTTTTTAGTTCTCCAGCAAAGAAACCTGGTCTTCGAAAGGTGCTGCAGTTTGAAGCAGATCTGTTTGATTCTAGTTCTGAAGGGCAGAGCTCAGAGGGCTTGGGAACCTCACTGTCATCCCTTGGTAACCTGGTGGGATTAATGGCAGAGACATCTGAAGAAAGATACCGGCTTTTAGACCAAAGGGACAAAATCATGCGGCAAGGTAATTACACAAGTTGATGAGTGTAACATCTGCTGCTCTGCTGGAAAAAAGTAAGGGTTTGGGGTTTGTGGAAAAGCTGTTGTGATACTATGGAAATGGGAGTTTAACATGGAGCAGTCTGTAAAATACTCACCTAGTCTATCACTTTTTCTCTTGTAGAACACACAAAAATCTGTTTTACTTATTGCACGTGCAATTTCTTGTGTAAAGGGAAGGACAGGCAGTTCATCTTCTGTGAAGGAGAGCACGCAGGGAGATTTCCATCTCTACAGGCTCTTTAAAAGTGACCCAAACTGCATTTCATAGAACCACTGGATGGTTTGGGTTGGAAGGGACCTTAAAGCTCATCCAGTCCCACTTCCCTACCATGGGCAGAGACACCTTCCACTAGCCCAGTTTTCTCCCAGCCCCATCCAACCTGACCTTGGACACTTCCGGGGTGGGGCAGCTGCAGCTTCTCTGGGCAACCTGTGCCAGGGCCTCTAGTGTTTCTCTAAATTTGAACTATTACACAGCTGGTAATTATTTCAAGAAATGACCCTTTGTTTCACAGTGCTGGTTGTAAACCCTTCCATCCTTTCTTGCAGGTTCAAAACTGACCTTACTTCTAATTTAAGGTCTCGTTTTTAATACCTAGAAACAAATTTCTCTTCCACTTGATGTGGAATTTTGAAATTGCTGATGCTTACTTAGGACACAGAACATTGGGTATCTTTTAGAAGCTTCAGTCTTTTCAGCAAAACTCTTCAATATGTGCAACCCTGGGGCAGGCTCCAGAGTGGGGGGAACCCCATCCTTGTGCATTTCTGACTACATCAACATGTGGGTATAGCCTTGTGTGCTCAGGGCTCTTTTGGCACATCAGAGTAATAGCTTGTCATGAAGAAAAAAACCAAACCCAAGGGATACTTAGTGTTTGTTCAATTATTTATTTTTTTTTAGCTCGAATAAAAAGGACTGATCTTGACAAAGCAAAAACTGTTGTTGGCACTTGCCCAGACATGTGTCCTGAAAAGGAGCGTTACATGAGGGAGACAAGAAACCAGCTCAGCATCTTTGAATTGCTTCTGGGATCTGACAAGGTACGAGATTCCCAGGATATCAGTTTTTCTGCTGCTCATTAAAGCCATTGGTGTTGTTTAGTTGTTTACAGGGTTAATTTTGGTGGAAAAATTCTGTAGGCTGTTTCATTAATGCCTTTCAGTTCTCCATTGGAAAACAAGAAGGCTAGAGAATTGCTTTTTCACTCTAAGTTGTCTTTTATTTAGCTAGACAAGTTTTTAGAACTATAGTCCTAAAACTATAGTTACGTATTTTACATAATTATATGTAACAGTTATATATGTTGTCTTGAAGGTTATGAGTTTGAGACTAAGACTTTAAAAATCTGCTCCTTACTGAAGTGATGACATAGATGAGATGAAATCCTCTTTACTCCTGCAAAGTTGTCCATGTGTCTTGGATTTTGATTGTTTTCTCCACATCTTGCAGGTAGATCATGCAGCAGCGATCAAGGAATATAGCAGGTCTTCGGCAGATCAGGAGGAACCTTTGCCCCATGAATTGAGACCCTCTGAGGTGTTGAGTATGACCATGGACTATTTAGTGACAAACATTATGGATCAAGGAGAAGGAAACTACCGAGAGTGGTATGACTTTGTCTGGAACAGAACTCGTGGAATAAGAAAGGTAAACACTGGATGGAGGTGTTTGGTGATAGAAAGTAAAAGATCACATCGTGCTGTAAAAAAATGAAGCAAAAAAAGTGAAGCAGACATTTTGAATTGCAGGGTGACTCAAAGCACAGTGAAATAGGTTTTCCAAAGGTGACTGGTCTTCAACTTGTGTAAAAGTATATGTAATTCTCTATCATTCTGGTTAGGATATAACCCAGCAACATCTCTGCAACCCACTGATGGTGTCTCTGATTGAGAAGTGCACTCGCTTTCACATCCATTGTGCTCACCACTTGTGTGAAGAGCCCATGTCTTCCTTTGATGCCAAAATCAACAATGAGAACATGACTAAATGCCTGCAGAGCTTGAAGGAGATGTATCAGGACCTGGCTAACAAGGGAATTTACTGCAAGAGTGAAGCAGAGTTCCGAGGTTATAATGTCTTGCTGAATCTCAACAAGGGGGATATTCTCAGGTGGGAACAAGACACCACTTGTTTTCTCTTTTTGCCTCTGGGAAGAATTGAGTTTAGGATTAAGTCCAGACAAATTGTAATGCTCCTGTTTTTAATTCTGTGTTGTTAGAGGTTGCTGTTGAATTGTGATAGAGACAAACCTTTTGCTTCAATATTAACTGTCTTTTGTCTCCACAGAGAAGTTCAGCAGTTTCATCCAGAGGTTAGAAACTCACCTGAAGTTAGATTTGCAGTTCAAGCTTTTGCTGCATTAAACAGCAACAACTTCGTGAGGTTTTTCAAGCTTGTGCAAACAGCTTCCTATCTGAATGCTTGTCTCTTACATGGTTATTTCAACCAGGTGAGAAAAAGGATATTTTTTAAAGTATTAATCAGTAAAACAGTCTGGGATTTAGCAGAAAACTTAGTAAATATTGAACCTTAAAAATAATGTTATTACTTCTTCAGAAGTATTAAAAATCAGGAGCTTTCTGCTGTGATATAAAAGGCAAATATTAAAATGTTCTTCTTGGCATTTTTTTTTTCCCCCCATAGCTGTGTACAGATATGTCATCATCATGATCACGGCTAGGCTTCGCAAATGAAGATTTAGGAAGGCTCTATCCACATTTGTTACAAGCACACTGGTGGCTAATGAGACCAATACGAGATAGAAATATCCGATTGCAAAAGGCACAGCAGAAAGACTCTTTAGGTGGTATATTCTGCAAGACACAATTCTTTCTGCATTGTCTTTTCTCCTCAAGAGTGATCCTGGGTGCATACTCAAAGGAAGCAGCAGTGTTATAGATGGTGTGTCTCCAGGCCTCCTGATTGGAGGCCAGAGTAGACCAGTTATGTTGATCAATATGGCCAAGCCTGAGATGTTGTTTCAGGGAGTCCTTGTATCTTTTCTTCGGGGCTCCTCTCTTGCAGCAACCGGTGGCAAGTTCACCATAAAGCAAGATCTTAGGGAGGGGGTGGTTGGTCCTTCATCCTTGAGACGTACCCTGCCCAGCGCAGCTGTGTTCTCAGCAACATGGCCTCAATACTTGTGATTGCTGCTTGTTCTAGAACAGATGTATTGGTCACATAATCTGGCCAGTGGAT